>NC_021165.2:40832501-40883031 GCF_000331145.2 Cicer arietinum
TTATAACCTCAAGAAATATTTCCCAAATCCTAACTTACAATTCACTGCCAGTTCAAATTATTGATAGAAGTATAAAAGCATTGAGGAATAAGGCCATTCCCCTAGTGAAGGTCGTTTGGGGAGGATCATCATCAGAGGCAACCTGAGAGCAAGAGGCTGATATGACAAAGGAATATCCTTATCTCTTTCAATAGGTAGGTTCTCAAAAATGCCAAAATTTTATTAAGAGGGGATGAGGGAGAATGTAACAACCCATTTAATAAAAATCTATTAAAATAAAGATTTTTAAAGCTATTAACATACTAATTTAGAAATAATGAATTTTAATAAAATGAGAATGGGCAAGAGGTAATATAGAAAATATTCAATGGACAAAATGTGGAATTTCCACTCATTTTCCCTCATTTATTTCCCATGAGAAAGATGGAAAAACATTATCTTATTTCTTCCTTCTCGATTCCAAGAGCTGGGAGAAAACCTCAAATCCGTACTATTCATCATCTTCCCCAAATCCTCCATTCATTTTTCTTCTATAAGATCTCCAAAAACATTAGTTTACTGAAGCTTGTCGGACTTGCTCTGACTCATTGCATGCATGGTCTCATCCCTGAACCATCAATAATCAACCAAATCGTGTTGAGGAGAAGTTAAGAAACAACAAGGAAAAACTCCAAAACAGTTGGAGCAAGGTGCGAAAACTGAAGAGGTAGAAAGCTGGGAAGTAGATAGCTACCCCAAATCAACTCGAATCTAAGGGAGAACTTCCATACAAAGCATTGAATTCTTTAAATAATTTTTATTTTTTAATGGGGTTTATGGGTTTTGATTCTAATGAATTTTAACGAGTTAAAATGATTTATGGAGTTTCTTAAAATCTGAGGGTAAGGGAAATTATAAATTTTAGCATGGATTAAATTTTTGTGAAACTACCTTTATAATTCTGCATTTTTATATATGACGTGTACAATGCATTCAAATTTGTGATGTTACGAATTTTAGAAAATCTAAAGAATAGAGTATATTTTGGTGAGTGAAATACGAGGTTAATATATTTTATAACTTCAAGTGTACCTCCTTAACTCTGATTTCCATTTTCTGATTCTGGGCATTTTGCCTCTAAATGTTGTTTTTTGTTTTTGGCAAATTGTATGAAAGAAACATACATTGCATACATAACATTTCAAGTGCACTTGCATTCATCCAATGATGACATTCATGACTCAAGTTCACGGTGGGACATTCATAAGATTATTTCAGACATGTAACATGGGTAAAAGAGGAATATCAAGACACTGATTAGGGTCATGACCAGACCAACTTTACCATCAGGTCTCAATTATCTTAGTGACACACATCAAGATAATTGAGAAACTTTTCCATACTCTAAGAAAAAGTCACATGTCATGGAATTATCATAGGTTTTAAGTAAAGAAAATGTGTCATTTAACAGACTTTATGAAAAAAAATTGTTAGTATAAATTGTATATTCTTTCAGGATTCATGTGCATTTGTGAAAACAATTTTTTAACTATCTCTATTCTTTTTATTATATTATAGCTGATTTCTTAGCTCCCACACCAAAGGAAGATTAAACAGACTTGTTTTGGACTTACGATTTTTTTTAAATTGCAATTGTACGATGTATTAAGGAAACTTTATAATGAATTTAATTGTAATTTATTTTAACAGGTCATTAAACTTGACTTGTAACTTATTTTTCAGGTCATTAAACTTGTAATTTTTTTAAAATTGCGGTTGTTATTTAAATGTAGTTACAAATCATGTTTATAATGTTTATTATTGATTTATAATGTTTGATTCTGTTTTATTAAGATATATGAATTTATTGACATATTCTAGATAATTAGTAATGAATTTTATATTTATATTTTAAATATTATTTTATAAAAATAATTAGTACATTATTATTTTTATCATATATTTAACTCAAGTCATATTTATAATAAAAATTCAACTAAAAAAATATAATATTATAAAATTCTAAATTAACTTATCATATTCTATTCATCAAATATTAAATTAATTTATCGTAAGTTGATTTATCCCTAAAATTTAGACAAAATATAATAATTTATTTTTATTTTATTTATCCCTAACACTATCAAAGTTATTCGAAGGGCTAAGACAAAAATCATAATATCATAATTCCACATTTTTTTTTTTAAATTCCCAAATCTTAAACATTTCTTCATCTAATCACCTTATTTATTCTTGGACCTCATCGTTAAATCTAGCATTTCTTCTTCACCAACACATGGTTTATCCAAAATAAATTAAAAACTTTTTGCCTTTCCCAGACCAAATAGATAGAGTATATATCCAGCTTTTCTATCTTTAATCTCGCATTTCATGTTTATGGTTGAATCGACTCTCGATTCTTCTTCTCCAACACAATGCTACTCTTTCTCTCTACAATAGCGGTTCCGTCAATTTCCCGCGTAAACCTTCTTGCCAAACCTTCATTTTTCACAACTCTCCGCAGATTCCAACTTCCGCACAAATATTCTACCCGCAGCGTTTCCTGCGTTCACAACCGAACTTCAAAACGCGATGGAGACGTTGTCGTTTTAGGCATCGAAACTAGCTGCGACGACACTGCTGCCGCTGTCGTAAGCATTCAGTTTTTAAAATATTTTTTGTGCGGTGTTATGGATTGTCGTTTAATGGTTTTTGTTGTTCAGGTGAGAAGTGACGGTCAAATTTTGAGTCAAGTGGTGTCTTCTCAGGTATGAGTGTTCTATGTGCTGAGTTTACTTTGTTGTTTCAATTTTAGAATAACGTGAATGTGAACGTAAGTGGAATTGATGCATATTTTTTTGAGTGAATAGGTAAATTAGTTCTGAAATTGAAAGTATAGATCAAAATAATCCCTGAATTTTGTGAATTGGAAAATACTTTCACTAAATTGTAAAGTATCAGACAAAATAGTTTTTCAATTAACTTTTATGGTTAGGAATCATGAGGTGGTAAGGTAAGTTAATATGCGGTCCTTCACGTTAACGTCACTGCACCGTGGACTTATTTGTCTATGAAATGTAGGTATCTAATAAACTAATTTGTTAGTAATTAGTTCATGCACAATTTCTATTAGTGACCATTTTGTCCCTGTGATGACCTAAATTTCATAGGCAAATTAGTCTTTAGTGAGTTGGCATTGATGTTGGATCAATTTGCAATGTGACATAGTTAACATGTCAAGTTATTGGCTCTAACAATAAAAGTTAACAAGAGAGACTACTTTGAATGTCATTTTACAGTTTCGGTGATGTATTTTGTCAATTCGCAAAAATGAGGGATTATTTTAACGGATGATTACAATATAGAGAACCAATTTTCCTGTTCAATCTAATTTTTCTTATTTATACTTATTTCAGAGTAAGAAATAAAAAGTATATTTGTTCTTTACTTTCAGATTTATTTTTCAAATGCTACTTTTCTGGTTTTGGAAGAAAAAATCCATCAGCTCCAAGTTTGAATTGATTTCTGTCTTATGCGAGGTTTTCTCTAGTCAAACTGAGGTTTTGAGACAATCAATTTTGCCCAACATAAATCAAACAGCAACATTTTTCCTAAATCTTATTTGGCCCGGCAGAAACCAAATGCCTACGATTTCACTAAAATCGCATTTTGGCTGGTGGTAAAATAGAACAATCCGCTGTGAAACCAAACACAATGTTTGTGGAGATGTTAGATGAGAAGCATTTAAAAAAGTTGATTTGACTGATAGTCAATTCGTTACTACATTCAACTTTTTTGTTCTAGAATTGCTTGCAGAAAAGTTCATTTTTAGGAATATTATTTTAAAATTGGCAGTGTTTCTTTTTCCTTCGTAAGAAACCCTTGTCATTGATAGACCTTTGTTTTTTCTGCAATGAGATTGCAGCAAATATTTAGTATTAGAAAAATTGGTCATGGTAATGTTTATATTGAAAATTGTGCTCTAGTGCATTTTCCATGCTGCATTAGCTAAGGTATCAGATTAGGTGGGCAGTCTGGGGTACAAGAATCAGTAGGATAATATTAGGTGAATATTTCTGCATTGAATAAATTATAAATTGACTGTAAGGAAACATAATGAGATGATAATACATGGATTGGAAAAATGTAATTAAGCATTTTGCCAAGGTAATCTTCATTGTTTCCTTGCCTGAACTAGTAAAAGTAAATAAAGTTTGGTTAGGTTGACTTTGGTACTTCTGAGAAAGCTATCAATTATTACATGATGTGATGGTGTTAATCTGTGGTGATTTCACTTTCTGCTTAATTCTTAAGCACTAATGGTATGAGTCACATGTTACACTTGATTTCATTGAACATAAAAATGCTTTCTAACTGTGTAACTTCTTCACATTAAGGCAGATCTGCTTGTGAAGTATGGAGGTGTTGCTCCAAAAATGGCAGAAGAAGCTCACTCACAAGTTATAGACCAGGTACATCATTCCTATCTTATTATTAATATATACCCAGTTTGAGCACATCCTTTATCGGTCAAGGAAGACAATTTATGTCTTAAGTATACTTCTGTCATATACTAGTCTAACTGTTCGAGCTTCAAAGCTTTCTGAGGTGACCATACTACACGCATCCATCCTTGTTACCTTATGCATCTTTTATTTGTATATCTGTATTCAACTGTTCACAAATATTGCTTATAGTCACGTCGATGCTACACATCTTACTTGTACTTGTCTTAGTTGCTGGTTCAATTCATTCAAACAGAACCTGGTGGAATATTGTAACTTTTGAGTTACTTTGGGCCCTAGGATAATATTTGTGAGTGCCACCAGGTTCTCAAACAGATTTCTAATATGGCTTCCTATACCTTAATCTATCTCTATCTTTTTTCCATTTTTATTGAATTATTGACACGTGCACGGTGTTTTTACTTTTAATTATAGGTTGTGCAAGAAGCCCTTGATGAAGCTTATATGACTGAGAAGGATCTCACCGCTGTTGCTGTTACTATTGGTCCTGGTTTAAGTCTCTGCCTTCGTGGTAATACACATACTTAAGAAACTTTAAGAATAGACTTTACATAAATTAGGCAGAAGTTGATAGGAACCCAGATAAAGAAAGAAAAGAAATAGAAGTATTATTGATTGAAACCGAAATATTACAGAAGAGTACCACCGTAATCCCAGAGCAAACGCTCCTCATAGAAGAGATAATTCTCTCTATGCCCAACCTTAAAGGTTCTGATAGAAAATATGTAGGATGATAACTTCCGTCTCTCAACACTACTTTTTATAACTAACTATCCCCTTTTCTCTAATTTTCGTTTTGGATAACTTCAACTGGGCCTACAATAATACCTATCAGAAGTTCTGTGAATTGATTGAGTGAGAACTCTCATCATCTATTTCCTTTCCAGCTATAAATTCTGTAATGTAGTAAATACATTTAATAAAAAAGAACTATAACTCTAATATTTCCATTTAAACGTTAGCTCCCATATTTCCCAATGACATATTAATCATTGTCAATATTTCCAACACATAATATCATTTAATTTCAATATATTCATTGCGTTTCCCATAGTTTTCATAAAATAAGCAAGAAAATGGCTAAGAGTTCGGAGGTTCATATTGTGAACTCATACTAATGTGTATGCCGCTTGATGATATTCATTAATTAAACTTTTATAGTTGAAATATCAATAAAATGAAGTTGTATGTTTGTGATTCTCCAAGTTCGTTTCTTATACTATAGAACAATTATTAAGTTGGTAAAACGCAATGCAGTAATGCCAATTCTAGCATGGTTATTGACAGAAATTCTGTCTGACTTTTTTCAAAATTTATTCGATGCTCTCATTTTGCAATATTGTTAGTTGAAGGGAGGGGAAACTGAAAAGGAAAAAAAGCGATGAAAAGTGAAAAAAAATTTAGCGAAAGTCCTTTGGAATCAGTATCTATTTCCATACATCAGAATGAGTTACAAGATAACTGCTTATTTATAGAGTAGAAAATTGAGACAGTTAGACTAAAACTAAGTAACTGATGGTGATTTAAGAGTTCTGTTGCACAGCTCAATCATTTACATATGTGCTTAATATAGAAGCTTCTAGATGCTGTTGCATGAGCTAAATTGCCCTGCCACAGCACACACAATACACTCTAACATGCAAGTTGGATAATTGTATCGTAAATAATACAACAGCATCATTAAGCTGAAATATTTAGATTTGATTGTTCAAACTATAGGCATGAATGTCTGTTGACTTAAAGTAATCATTGGAAGGCATATATTTCATTTTCTGATCTTCTGTATGCTTTAGCGGAGTTCTAAGGCTTCTAGCGATCAATTATATACTCATCTGTCCATGTCTCACAATGCAGTGGGGGTGCAGAAAGCTCGGAGAATTGCCGGGGGTTTTAACTTACCAATTATTGGCATCCATCACATGGAGGCTCATGCTCTAGTGGCTAGGTAAAGCTATAGTGGCCCTCTAATTAATATGTTCTTTTCTTCCAGTATGATGGATGCATAGGCTTGCATAAAATATTTCAAATGGCTTTTCGGTATCTGTATGTTGTCATGCTTCTAGGATTTCCTGCACTTTTTTAGCGTCCTTAAGGTAATCATGCTATTTTTTGTAATGACATAAATAATTTTTCTTTTAGGGTAATTGAGAAAGATTTGCAGTTTCCGTTCATGGCCCTACTTATTTCAGGTAATATTCCTTTTTTTTAAGTCTTCAGGTAATATTCCTCACACCTGTTTTTGGGTTTAAGTTTTGTTAGTCATGCTAGTATTCTTCTCTGAACTTTATCTGTTTTCATTTTACTTCCTTGGATTGTGGAACTGTTGTTTCAAGTTCTAGTTCATGTTTCAAGGAATTTGTATTTTGTGGCGTTTGTGGGTAATAAGCTCTGCATAATACAAATACCTTCAATTAAGCTAGGACAATTTTGACAGATTTGAGAAAGCCTAAAACCTGACATTTTTAGTTATATAGAAAGCCTTGATCAGGCTTATTTAACTAATAAGTATGGCGTGAACTTGATATAGGCTAAGCCATAAGCCGAGAAAGGTAATTGGTTCGGTTGGGGGTGCCTAAGAATTAAATGTCGACATAGTGGACTTATGAGTAGTAGACTCAGGAGGAGTAGTCTGGGCGACATTGTGGCAATAATGTGTTGAACTTTGTGGCAATGGTTGCACTCAGAACAAGATCTGCCTTGCCTGGGAGGCCAACCATGGTCACTGTGTTCAGAGACCACGATGAAGACCAGGCAGAGGAACCAATCAGAGCAAGAGACGCATCCACGCAGAAAGGTTTACCATGCAGGATTCAAAGTGGGTAAAGTGGGAGAACCCAAAATCTGATTATGAACTGATGAATACTCCATAGGCATTCCAACCCACACATAACCAACAACGTGAACAAGGTTTGTTGCTGCTCAATTTTTTTGACAAGAGTGGTTGCAAGGGTCAAGAAATCATTAAAGTGGTGTAGAAATACACAACAAAGAATAAATTAGAGTTTTCTTCAAGCTGTAGGCATTCCACATTCTTCATGTCCTTAACTTTTCATAAAGAGGAATATGTCCTTCTAAAGTTGGACACATAATTTCTCATTGAAGTCAAATGTTTTGGTATCTTGCTTATTTTTATATATGGAGATGGTTCTTGAGGTACAGTTTCTGAGCAGACCAGTTTTGTTGCAAACCTGTGATTTGACAGTTATTGTTCACTATATGTTTTAGGTATTGGTACAGTTGGCTATCTTGTATATGAGGTGATGACATATATCTTTTTATAGGGGGACACAATCTACTCATTCTTGCACGTGATCTTGGGCAATATATTCAACTTGGAACAACAATAGACGATGCTATTGGTGAGGCCTATGACAAAACAGCTAAATGGCTTGGACTTGATATGAGTAGAAGTGGTGGTCCTGCTCTAGAGGAGCTTGCTAGGGAGGGTGATGCTAAATCAGTCAGTTTTTCTGTAAGTTGTACGATATTATATTCCTCTCCCTTCCCCTCTTGGTTGCTGCATTACATTGAATATCTGTCCTTTCATAACATTACCTTGGTCGCTGTTGTGCTTCTAGTGGAGATTTAAGTTTATTACGATGTTTTCTCTAGATTCCAATGAAGCAGCACAAAGATTGCAACTTCTCCTATGCTGGTCTAAAAACCCAAGTAAGGCTGGCAATCGAGTCCAAAAAGATGTACGTAAATATTTTAAGTTCCTAGATTAGTTATTTACAAGTAAATTAATTAATATTATATATATAATGATGGAGTAATCCCATAACCTGATGGATTATATGTCCTTTATCTTATTACATACACTTTGATTAATGTAGTTCTTAATAGTACAAGTTTAATATAAAAACTTTCTTTATTGGAGAAGCAGTTGATTTACACAAACCGTTTAATATCACCCTTTTTTCTCAGGTAGACAGATTATTGCTAATATTTTTATTCGACCGATAGTTTTTGCCTACAGGATAACTAAATGAAATATATTTCATATGAAAATTTATTTGTTTTGTTGACGAAAATAGTGAAAATATCTTTTATTTTTATTCTACATACTTATGAGTATATGAGCTATTTGCAGTGATGCCAAAATTCCTATTTCTTCTGCAAGTTATGAAGATCGATTATCACGGGCTGATATTGCTGCTTCTTTTCAGGTCAGTCTTATTTTAGTAGGTTTTGTAGATTATAAGATAATCCCTTCCCTCATTTATTTTAATATATTCTTATTTACTCTGTCTTCTACATGTCAAGCAGCGAATTGCAGTGTTACATCTCGAGGAAAGGTGTGAACGAGCAATAGACTGGGCAATGAAGATGGAGCCTTCCATAAAATACTTGGTAGTCTGAAGTCTAAAATGCTGCTTTGGGAAATAACTTCAGTGCTTCTCCTTTCTATTAATTTACAATAAAATAACTGAATGTCATTCTATAGGTTGTGTCTGGTGGCGTTGCATCAAATCAATATGTTCGGGCTCGGCTTGATACAGTTGTGAAGAAGAATGGCCTGCAACTTGTATGCCCTCCTCCCCGGCTTTGTACCGACAATGGTAATCTTGTAATCTTTGTTTTGATTTTAATTATAAAGGCTAACTCTATGTTTTGTGCATCTGTCTGTGCAAACTTTACATAAAACCTTGTCTAATCTGTTATATTAAAGCTAATATCTTACAAGAATATTTTTGAATTGAATAGGTGTAATGGTTGCTTGGACTGGTATTGAGCACTTTCGTGTGGGAAGATATGACCCTCCACCTCCTGCAGAAGAACCAGAAGGCTTTGTGGTGTGTTTTCTGAACATCGACAAATATTTGAATAGAAGCAATTTTTTATCAGATGAATTTGCTTTATGATTCTCTCCATGCATCATATAATAAATTTATTTATGTGAAGGGGTAATATGGTTAATGTTTTTTAAACAATCGACAAGATCAGTTACCATTGTTACCCAGTTCAAAAAAAAGCTATATCCATTTGCACATGATCCTTTTCATCAACTCTCAATGGACCTTGTTGAGTTAGTGGAGAATTCATATCGGTTTAGTGGCACATGATATTGCTTAAATTTGTTCATGGTTAACTTGAAATACTATTCTATCAATTTATGTAGGCAACATAAATTCAACATGCGCTACATATTATGCTCACATTTCATTATTCTCTTATTGATTTTCTTAAACATTGGTTTATTTTTAGTATGATTTGCGCCCAAGGTGGCCACTGGGGGAAGAACATGTTGAAGGAAGAAGTGAAGCACGCTCCTTGAGAACGGCACGTATTCATCCTTCTCTTACATCTCTAATTCAAGCATCAATGCAACAGTGACAGTGCATGAACCTCCGTGTTGCTTCAGCCTCTTTAAGTCTCTTTCTTGGAAGTTTCTCTGATTGCGCAAATGACATGTTTGGCTGAATTTTCAAGAATATATATTGCCATGTTTGATTCTTTTGCTGGGGAAACTGGCCATTTGCATTGAACAGCATCTCCAGCAAACCCAGCTAAACAATGTCACGGAAGGGAGAACCTCACAATTGTGGTCGGAAGATATGAAAATTGATTACTGCAGCAACCAAAATTGTATAACTTAAAAGGGAAAAATAGAGGAAAAATTATGTATCTATGACTTTTTTTTTTGATGGAACTGTATCTGTGACTTTTATTCTTTACGAAATTTATAATAAAAGGACTTGTATTTATTTATTTATTTTTGTTTTGATCTGTACCTTAGTTATTCAAAAATTACATTGGAATTTGGAATTCATTAATTTGAGTCTAGTCATCTGGATCTATAATATAAGGGAACAAAGTTTTATCTATTTCTACTTACTCCATATTTTTTTACTCGTAAGTTCCTCTCAATTTACACCTTACTAATCCTAATTTTTGGGTAGGTAAATTTCTGGACATGTGAATTCGATAACTTTTACTGGATTATGACATCTGGTAGACATCAATACATAAGTATTCTATCCATTGGCATCATTAACTCTAATTTTCTTCATTGCAAATGTAATGTAGCTCTAAAATCCTCCTCATTGTCATTTTGATTGTTAAAGTTTTTGAAGTTATGTACTGCATAATTGAGTTTTAATTTGTGTTAAATGTTTGCAGTTAGTTAAGCTGAGTATAGGGATGACAATTAGATCCAGACCCAGTGGGTACCCGCAAAAAAAACCCACAATGGGTAGGGTAAAAATCCGCATAATGGGTATGAGCATAGAGACGAGTAATTATCCGCAAAATTAAGCGAGTATGGGTGCAGGTACGAGTATGAGTACTATAGTATCCACCCCGTCTCACACCCACACTTATATAAATTATTTATTTATCATATTAGTGTTTAGTTTAATTAATTGTTTTCTTTTATGTTTTAACATATAGTAGTATCATTGGACCACTACCATATTTATATCGAAATATAAACATTTACAAACTTTTTAAAAATTTGATTATGATGAATAGGTAAATAATTGTGACTTTATAACTAAGAGTTATATCTTATTAATCGTGACTTTATAACTATACTTACAACTTTCTATCAATTGTTTTGACATCTCGAATAATATTGTCATTAAACTTGTAACTTCATAAAATATTATTATAGATATTTGAATGTGTATAGTAAAATGAGTGTTCATTTGAAATGTTTTGAGTTAGAAAATATTTTGGTTTATAATACTTTATGATTGGATTTAAGATATTTGGATAATTTTGAAATTTAATCACAACGATATTATTTATTTATTAATCTATTTTAGTTAAAGCATGGGTAATGGGTATGAGTACGAGCACTTAGGTACCAAAAAGGTAAGGGTACGGGTATTAAAGTTGATACCCAAGAGGGTACGGACACGAGTATGAGTATTTTTTTAAACTATGGGTATGGGGACGAGTACTATAGTGCGTTACCTAAACCCTACCCATTGTCATCCCTAGTTGAGTATGAAGCTGAATCCAAACATTCGTCGACACCTGATTTGAAGCCTGAGCATGCAGGTGAAAAAAATACTTGATCCCATACCTGACTTGAAATTGAAGGAATCAGTTGATTTGAAACTAGATATTGCAGAGCTAGTGGTGATTGACATTGATGTTGGGATAAACTTTATAGTTGTTGAAATGATTTGATTTCTTGGATTTGTCATCAGACAGCTAAGTTAAGATTTTCAGTGGTAATTACAAAATATGATCATGGTTCTGATAGAAGAAAATTTTTTTTAATAGGGTTGCAAAATGGGTGGTGTATAAAGGAACCAATAAGAAGTCGAAAAGAAAAGACACATTATCTAGAAAATGTGAATGTCCATTTATGTTGGATGGCTATTTCTTGACAACCAAAGAATGAAATCTTAGTGTTGTGTCAAGATCACACAATCACAAGATGACTAAAAAATTAAAAGGTCGTCTCGTTGATGGTCGTTTAAATGAGGAAGTTTTAGAAACTTCTAGATTGATTATGTTTGTATTTTGTTTTAGGACCTTGTAGTGGTAGAAAAGTTTTAGAAACTTCTAGTTGACCCATCCAATACACAAAATACGCAAAGCTGAATTTGGGGGGTGAAGGACCTTGTAGTGGTAGAAAAGCTTTAGAAACTTCTAGATTGATTATGTTTGTATTTTGTTCAAATTGAGTTTGTAAATTCTTTAGATTAATTATGTTTGTATTTTGTTGAGATTGAGTTTGTAAATTCTTCAGATTGATATTGTTCATATTAGATAAATCTTTTTCAAATCTTGACCATATCTTCTTTCCAACTTGGTCAAAGATTTTCTTCAATCATAAATCATAATCAAATCTTATTATAGATTTTCTTCAAAATTTAACCATATCTTCTTTTCAACTTGGCCAAATATTTTATTCAATCATAAATCTAAATCAAATCTTAATTTAGATTTTCTTCAAAAACATTTGACCGTAACTTGTTTTCAACATGGTCAAAGATTTTCTTCAATCGTAAATCTGAATCAAATCTTATTTTAGATTTTCTTCAAAAACATGAATCTTCTTTCATATTATGTGAAGTCAAATACATTGTTCTCATAAAATACTTTTGTTAACATCAAAACTCTAAGTATAAAACCAACTTGGTTCCAACAAACGTTGTTTCTAAAAATGGGACATATTGTTGCAAGTTAATACAATAGGGTTGTAATTGAGTTGACGAGATTTCAAGATGAAGTTTCTAAAGCTTTTCTACCACTACAAGGTCCTTCACCCCCCAAATTCAGCTTTGCGTATTTTGTGTATTGGATGGGTCAACTAAAATCATTTTGTTCATGTATACTTGAAGGGCAGTTGTTCATTACCTCTGACATCTGTAGAATAGAGTACACCACAAACCAGAATCAGAATCAAGAGAGGATCCATTTGTGGAAATGATGTATTTGATTGATAAATTTATGGAAATTGGAAAAGGTGTATAACCACCCAAAAAAATCAAATGCTGATAGACCGATTAAAGTAACAAACGAAGATGATGTCTCTGACCTTGTAATTGATTAGTTAACATATGTAAGATTATTAAACCACATTAGGATGCTATTAAATGTATATGTCAATTATGGATATAATAAATGTACGGTGTATTTTTTTATGTGATATTTAAACCAAATTTATATTTTTGCAAATATGTTGTTTCTGCCGTTTTTGACATTATCATGATTCTGGTTCTGTTTCTGGTTTTGCATATTGTAGTTCTTGCAGTTTCTTGTCAAACAAATTAAACTTTTTTTTCTTCTTATTATAATTTGAAACATGATTTAAGATTGGGCAGAAGATTATTTCGAGCATTTAAAATCTCCTATAACATTTGAAATTTGTATATTTAGAGTGACTGAACTGCATATTTAGAGTGATTGACGACACCACTAATGGCAGAATTGTGCTATGTTATTTTTGTTTATTTATGTAATTCTTTAATTATGTTATTTATGTAATTTTTAAATTAATAAGAATATCATATTAATCAAAATTAAAACCATGTACATTTAACCAAAGTATTATAATTAACCAAAATATTAAAAAAAATGAACATCGAAATCAAAAGTAATATTCTCTAATACATAAATACTATTGCATAACTATATTCCCAATACTACTGTGTCTCCTCCTACAATATAAAAATACATTATGTGTGTGATCAATGATCTGCTATACACATTCATATGTATGAGTTCTCTCCTCCAACGTCTCACGGTCTTCAAATGCAAGATCTCTAATAATCATGCAAATATGTAGTGTGTTAGCTACACTAGACACAAACTCCTACTGTATGACAACCTCGGAGTCTACAGGTCTCAAAATATTTCCATCTGGAAACGATTGCATGAAATGATGGAAAACCCTATAAAACCAAGTCACATTTTAAACTACGGGTTTTCAACTCATGTTCATGAATAACTCCCGCATATTTTGAGTAACTAGTACAATCTAAAATTCAGATATGTCTGATCGATCTCTTGCATAGGCATGGTAGGAGAAGCACATATGTCTAGATGTTTGGCGTTACTCTGAATATATCCAAATTGACTAAGCATGCGCTCATGGAAGTGAGGACACTTCATCATAGATCTGCATCTAATTCAACTAGAGTACCAACATATTTCTTCCAACAGAGGAGTTAGCGGTGGTTATCATAGGGAGAAAATCAATAATCTTGGACCTTCAACTGATTCGGTGTATTCCTGTATGTCTTTGTCTATAGATGATATTGATGTGGAACGAATATACATGCACGTGAAAGAGACTTGTCATATTTAACTTGTAGAGTCCATGGATAGATGGTCGAAAAATGTTACATAATACATGCTTGAAGCAAAAATATAGATTAAAAACGAATTATAAACAATGTTCCAATTAAATTAACTAACATTATAAAAATATTCCAATTAAATTAACTCTTAATTACCTAGAGGAGGGACAAGTAACCAACTAGTTGTTTTTTCTTTGACTTGCTAGCATCGCTAGTTGACTGTACAAGAAAGTAAAAGTAGCAGCACACCATGCATACTCTCGAACATTACCCATCACAACCTCGATATACGTTGTAGTTTTATTGTTGAATATGGTAGTTCTCACGATGTAGAAACGATAACATTTGATGGCATTAAGGTGATGATATTCCTTCACATCGTCATCATCACCAAATTAAACATATTTTTTTAGATGAGTCAAAAATTGGACTTCAAGGGTTGAGAATCTAACATGCGCTCATTTGGTTTTTCAACCTTTGTCAGCACAACATTTAAGTTGAATCTAAGATCATTACCCATCCCGCTCAACCTCATCATCTTTCACTAGCAGTATATATGCTATGAGGTGTTTGGTGATGGGCAAGTGTAGAAGATATAGCACATTTTCCCGAGTCACTGTCATTTCACCATTAGGAAGATGGAAAGAGCTAGTTTACCTGTGCCACCTCTCAGCAAATGCAGACAACAAGCCGTCGTCCATTAACTTGCAGCATGTGCGTTTAAGACCAGCTAAGTCGGAGGCTTTGATTGGATTCCAAAAACAAGTTATAGTAGAAGTTGGAACCTGAGGCTGACATATCTTTCTACCATTGTTGTCACATTTTAGAAGAACAACTAAAAAAAATCAATTGTTAGTCGTTTGATGATTAAATAAATAAATATTTAGAATTAAAACTTACATCTTCAATCATATGTGGGCCGCCACGTGGTCCTCAAATTGTAGTAACAAAGACATATCAACACGACTCCCCAGAAATCCTTGAACATGATGTGGTAGGGATGGTGGTGATGGTGGCCCCTGAAATGATGCAAATGATGATAGTGACGACGACGATTGTACAGATATCTCACTTGTACATATTGAATGCCATCATGTGCTTGAGAGCGAGAGCTTTCACCTCTAACTCGTTGTCGTTTAGTCGTAGCTTTGGCCTAACACTTTCTACGTGAAAACCCACGTTGGGTCTTCCTATTGTATCAAAGTCGATTAATATCATTGTCACCTTCCATCTTTGAAAGCAAAAAATAAATTTTTTGTCACATTTTAACATTTTGGCTATATCAAATTTCAATTAAATCTCATTACAAATAAAAATAATTTTTTCAAATACTTGGCATACAACAACTATACCAACTTATTCAACATTTTATCATATTTCAACGACAACAATTAATTGACATAACAACAACAAAATCACTATCGGTCGCTAACATAAACTACTTTAAACTACAACAACAATATAAACTACTTATATTTCACTACAAACTCATTGCAAATCAAAAATATTTTATCAAACACTTGACATAAAACAATTATAACAACTTAGAAAATATAAACTCAATTGTAATAACAACAATCAATTGACATAACAAATGTTGGGAAAAAAAAATTGAGATAAATATCTCAATAATGTGGCATATTTTTCTCCTACTTGTGTAAATAAAAGACCAAATAGAAAAATGCAATTACACATAGCAACAACAATTGTCAGAAAATTAAATATTAGACAAACACAATTTTTAATGTGGAAAACTTTCCACAAAATGAGAGAATAAAAACCACATGACCTAGTTCAACAAAACTTTCCACTATAATAATTAATGGGTACACCAGTGTCTTCCTAGTAACACTAGGAAACATCTATTAACAATATTTATCACCAAAGAGGTAGAAACCAAACAAATAACAAATAATCTTCCTCTAAAGTGAGTATTCCAAACTAAGAAGATAAAATTACTAACACTATATATTAAAAGAACAAATTTGTTACACACCTATTATCATCGGAAGTCAATTTCTTCTTCTCATTTTTGCTTTCTATTTTCTTAGGGATTTCAAAATCTTTTTTTTTTTTCTTCTTCACATGGGCCTAGCCCAAAATTGTTCCTTTTCCTTTTTTATTTATTTATTTATTTATTTAATATTTCTTTATTTCTTTTCTTTAGTTGTAGATGTAATAGTAATAATAATAATAATAATAATAATAATAATAATAATAATAATAATAATAATAATAATAATAATAATAATAATAATAATAATAATAATAATAATAATAATAATAATAATAAAATTGGCGGGTTCCAATTAGAGAGTGAGTCCACCTAACCACAACATCAACATTCATCGTTAACTACCTGTTGAAACTACAACAAAAACATAAACAATAAAATAAAAATTATAAAAACATAAACACTAAAATAAAAAATGTAAAAACAAAAAAATACAATATTGCTACCCACACCCCCATTTTTACTATTCACACCTCTCAATTTTTTTTTTTAAAACAAAATACCCTTACCTATTTATAATATTCTTTAAACCCCATTTATCCCTTAATCACTATTTTTAACCTCATAACTCATATATCACAAAATCATCAATAACTCACCCATCATAACTCATAATCATTCAAAGCTCACATTACTCACTCATAACTTACACCTCACTAGTCTCCTCTTCACATTGTGGTTAAAGTGACCCAACAAGGTATGTTTATTGACATGTTTTTTAGTTCATTTTTTTCCTTCAGAGTCTACGGATTTTATGTGAACTCAGTTCACGTACGTTATTAAATTGAAGAAATCTCACACAATACATGAATTTAGTTCACGTAAGACTATGTGATTTAAGATTGCATAGTCAATGGAGTTAAAAAATTCACAAGCGGTACGTGAACTGAATTCACGAACTCCTACGTGAACCCAATTCACGCACACTTACGTGAACTAAATTCAAGTAAATGTATGTGAATTCAATTCACGTATAAGTCATCTCAGTGAAGTACATGAGACTTACGAGAACTGAATTAACGTATGCTTATTTGAATTGAGTTCACATAAACGTCCGTGAATTGAGTTCATGTAGGCGTTCGTGAACTCAGTTCACGTAAACAGTCATGATCTCAAAATTAGTTTCCATATTTCTGAATTTTTTATATGTTATTTTTTGGATGCAGATAAATGGACCAAGGGGAAGACAATAGTGAAAAAATATATGAAAGTTTGGAACCTGATATTTGAGAAAATGTATGATGGTTTGGAACGCTATGAATGACAGCGTTGAACCTGTTATGGTTGATTTGACTAATGTGTTTACCATCGACATGATGTTTGCCATGCAACATGATTTATTGAGATGTGCTAGAAATGTTGAAAAGGAAAATAGAATTTTTGTTGTCATTTTTAGATCTGAAACTGCGACAGCACGACCAAGAATAAAGACATTGGAAGAATCCTAAACCTATGAGGAGTGCTTGGACTAGAAAATGTGAATGTCCATTTAGATTGAGAGGAACACTATCAAGTGTTGGTGAGAGATGGTATTTGCATGTAATATGTGGTCTCCATAACCACGAATTGACAAAAAAACTGACTGGTCATTCTTTCTTAGAGTGATTGTCTCAAGAAGAGAAAATTGCACCTGGTGATATGAAAAATAACATGATCAAACCAAGAAACATATTGTTGACACTAAATGATCAATGTTGAGAGTTTGACGACATTAAAACAAGTTTACAATGCACGTCAAACATATCGCTCATCACTTAGAGGTAATACAACATAAATGCAACATCTTTTGACATTGATAGAACGCGACAAATACGTCTATCGATATAGGAAAGTAGATGATTCAAATGAGTTGAGGGACATATTATGGGCCCATCCAGATGTTATCGCTCTTGTAAATAATTTTCACATATTATTGCTTATGGATAACACATCTAAGACCTGTAGGTATTGAATGCCATTACTTGAGATTATTGGTGTTACTTCTACTGAAATGATATTTAGTGTGAGATTTGCATATCTACAGTTTGAGCATGTTGATAATTTTGCATGGGCATTACAAATGTTGAAAGAACATATTGCAAGTGGTGAAGTTGAAGTCGTCGTTACTGATAGAGAACTTGCTTTGATGAACACTGCTCAATATGTTTTTCCAAAAGCTATCAATTTATTATGTTTGTCTCATGTATGCAAAAATGTCAAAGTCAAGTGCAAGTAATGGAGGTATAGGAGACTCTTGTTTACAGTTATGATGAGACTTAGTACTACATGAAGTTGGCCATCTTTGAAGGAATTTGTAGTAGTTGTTCTATTTTTCATGATTATGTACATGAACGGTGGTTAATTCATCACAAGCAAATATTTGTTGAGGCGTGGACAAATAGAGTTATGCACTTTGGGAACACCACAACACAAATGGTTGAGTCGGCGCATTAGAATTTGAAAAGGATATTACAAGACAGTATTTGTGATATACGTAGTGTTTGAGAAACCATTAGTAACATGATTGTATTACAACACAATAAGATAATAGCATTATTTGAAAAGTGCATCATTCAAAAGGTGCATCAACATAATAACAAATTGTATGCCTATTTGCGTGGTGTTGTGTCCAAAAATACAATAGATCATATTGCGGCATACTATGATCGCGTGAAGTACGTAGGTATTGATAAGTTTGAGTGTTGTTGCACGATTAGTACAACACACAGTCTACCTTGTGCATGTGAAATAGCCAGGTATAGTATGTTCTCACGTTCCATTCTGTTAGACGCTATTCATGTTTGGTGGAGTAAATTAACTTTTCATGATGATTGATCGGGTAAACCTTCAGAGTTATCTATGAAACATGAAATAGATGTGATAGGAAAAAAGTTTGATGAACTTGATGTACCTCGCAAAATTGCACTTACAGATAAATTACGAGATATCACGTATCCATCCACTACGTTGATGTGTCCCCTGTTGACAAGGTTAAAACAAATGGTGCACCAAAAAAAAAAGCAAAAGTAAGGTATTAAAAAGAAATAAATCAACCAAGTGTGATCCATCTTGGTGGGAGTATGTGGATGCAAATGTTTGATGCAGTGACACAAATGCATGTAGCACTATAACATCTACTAAAGTACAACAATCTCGATCATCAGTAAAAAAGCTCACACCTCCACCCTTAGTCAGTAAGGTTCAACAACTAAGAGTTCTTCTCTTCAACGATTGGTTGTCGGTTGAAATTCATGAATTCATATATGAAATTATTGATGTTGATGATGATGGTAATTATGGATATCGTGCAGTTGTAGGTTTACTTGGTGGGTGAGAACTCTTGGGCATTCATTTGCAAATAGTGTGTGGTAGAGTTTCAAGAGATCATGTCTCATTACGAGAGAATATATGGTGGAAAATATTTTGTTCAAAAACATATATGTAGTGTATATGTTGAACAAGTTGCAACTATGTCTAATTGGATGACACTTCCAGAAATTGGATATGTGATTGCTTCAAAATTTAACATGATTTTCGTTGCATTATCACTTAACTATTCACAAGTATTTTTTCCACTTAGGAGGTCACCACCAACATCTATGTCAGATAATCGTATGATTGTTAATGCATTTGTTAAGAACTGTCATTTCGTGTAGGTATTAATTGTGATATTTAATTTAATTTTATATTTTTTTTGATATTTTAATAACTTATTGATTTTAACAAGTCCCTCTATGTCTCTTATGATATGATACTACGTTTGTTCAATCTCTACCACCACCTGTAACACCCCAATTTTTAACAGCGCGAGTATATTTTTTTTTTCTTCTTACAAACAAATTCATAAAATAAAGAAATAAATACTTTTGGATAAAATATTTAACTCGTAACACAACGACAAAAGTCAACAATATTTACAAACAGCAGAAATAGTTTTTGAAACAAAAATCCAAAATATTTAAATAGCAAAATACACTAGGGCTATGAAACCTATCAGACATAGCTCATACCCCTGGAGTATTCTCGGCAGACATCTGCATAAAAGCACTGCCCCAAGAATCTCTATTTTCCCCACGTCACATCACAAAGTGGAACATGGACCCATCAAAAGAAAAGTCATCAGACAGTTTAATCCTAGATACAATCTTCCAAAATGAAATAAATACAACCACAAAAAAAAGGCATCTAGTCCCTATACAACCACCTAATCTGATCATGCTACAAACACTATAAAACCCAGATGATTTCCACGTGCCCCGCAAGATCCTCCTGACACAACTTCGGTCAGGTATGTCTAACTACATGACCGTCTCCAAAGTACTAACCGGTAGGACGATCCTGGTTCTCATCTGAGGGCAAAGTCCAGATTTCTACAATAATTGTAAAGGGTCATCAACCGAAATTAACAAATAACACTTAGCAAAATTCTTATATTTTCAAATGCTGAAAAGAACCTTTCGTCTTAGCATACTCCTCGAAAGGGTTTTCATATGTCCAAAAATGCATAAACAATGTTGAAAAATGAAGTTTTAACAAACTGCACTGTCATAGCCGAATACAACTGAGAAAATGCAGATTTTCAATTCTAAAATGGCTCTTAATCAATCAACACTTCAAACATTAATATTATCAATTATGAACACATAATTAACACCAAATTAATCTCCAAAAATTCACATCTCAATCACACATCGAATATTCTTACATAAATTATGAACACATAATTACATCAAAACTTAATCAATCCAACTTCTCACCTCAAAGCAATTACGGAAAATCACAACAACAACCGAACATGTATATACAATCATCATAGTATAACAAACATGACTCGCGTGCCAAGCACTCTAATGCAATGCGTATATGCCAAAATGCATGATTGCGGAATTCCAAACCAAAACCCTCCTCGAAGGGCGTAAATCATAATTGTACAACCTCTCATAGACCAGTACTAATTACCAAGGTGCAATCTCTCAGAGATCAGCACGATTTACTAAAAATTGTAAATCGTAAATGTACCGCCTATCACAGATCAATACTGTTTACCGAAGTGCCACCTATCACGGGTCAACATGATTTACGAAGAAAAAAAACAACGTAAATCGTAAATGTACCGCCTATCACAGATCAATACTGTTTACCGAAGTGCCACCTATCACGGGTCAACATGATTTACGAAGAAAAAAAACAACGTAAATCGTAAATGTACCGCCTATCACAGATCAATACTGTTTACCGAAGTGCCACCTATCACGGGTCAACATGATTTACGAAGAAAAAAAACAACGTAAATCGTAAATGTACCGCCTATCACAGATCAATACTGTTTACCGAAGTGCCACCTATCACGGGTCAACATGATTTACGAAGAAAAAAAACAACGTAAATCGTAAATGTACCGCCTATCACAGATCAATACTGTTTACCGAAGTGCCACCTATCACGGGTCAACATGATTTACGAAGAAAAAAAACAACGTAAATCGTAAATGTACCGCCTATCACAGATCAATACTGTTTACCGAAGTGCCACCTATCACGGGTCAACATGATTTACGAAGAAAAAAAACAACGTAAATCGTAAATGTACCGCCTATCACAGATCAAAAAATTAATCCACACACAACAAAATTCCCAAAATTAAATCTTTCTCACACACCAAACTTTTAAAACCAAATAATCTATATTATTTAGTTAAAACTAAAAAAAAATATTGTCCAAATTTCACATACACACACTCGACTATTAAAGCACCGGAATTTTTGAGTTAATAAAATACTCTAAACTTTTTTTTCTTTTAAAACTCGGTCCAAGAGTAATTATAAGAGTAACATTTTAAACTCTAACCATTTTTAATTTCAATCTATCTTTTTGCTCAAACTTTTTAACTTAGTTAAAATTTAAATTTTTCAATACTTTAACAACTCTAAATTTTTTTGTAAAATTTCAATTTCAGTTCAAACTCATTTATTTGAAAATAACTCATTACGTCACTCAAACACATCAAATTTAATTACCGCCAATTCACACCAACAACAATCAATTCAATTTCACAATACACATATAGTACCTCAATTAAATTTCAAACAATTCAAACATAACTCACCCAATTTCAAAACTCCACATTTTTACACATAACCAACCAAATTTCATCAATTCATTTTCCACAAAATCCGCAAATAATATCTTAAATGCAAACCAAAAGTTTGGAAGGAGCCCTTACCTTAACGATAGCTTTAACAAGCGATTACGGCACTGAGATTAATTTCGGTAAAATTTGCGCTCGCGTCGTTGCTTCCAAATTTGGCTCACTAGCACCGAAGCAGAGAGATGAACAACTTTCATTTTTGTCACTTCTCGAAATGAAGCTCATAAGTCGAAGAAAAGTGAGGGTTTGTATTTGAGTTTTTTGAACAAAACCAAAGCTTTGGTTTTGGTAACAGAGAGAAAAGGAAGAAGAAGATGGAGTAGGCTTGAAACAAGGAAGAATGCTTTCTTTTTCTTTTTTTTAAATGCTTATATATATATATATATATATATATATATATAATAAAACAAATATCTAAATAAATATGTAGATATTTTATAAAATCATCATTTCACCAATCACCTCACACCACTTCTCAAACCACTTTTTCAGAAAAATATCTTCTCTCGCCGCAATTCAATTGGCAGATGAATTTTTCTGAAAAACGTTGCATCTCAGAAAATTTTTCTTTCGACAAAAGATTCACCGTAATTAATCTAAATTATTTATCGACAAATAATTTTAATCGGGTCTCCAAAAAGATATTTTTGGCATTAAACTCACAAAATATCAATAACTTGGCTAAAAAACCTCTGAATTCAACACCAAAATACATAAATTAGAATTTAAAACTAAGGGTCTTACATTCTACCCCTCTAAAATTAGTTTCGTCCTCGGAACTACGCATTAATAAACAACTCAGGGTGTTGTTCCCTCATCTTGCTCTCCAATTCCCAATTCGCATCTCCAATAGTTGGGTTCCAAATCACCTTGACCAATGAAACATCATTGTTCCTCAATCGCTTAATCTTCCTGTCATCAATTCTTACAGGTAATACTTCGAATGACAAGTTATCCTTCAGTTCAGTTGTGTCTGGTTCGATCACAAGAGCCGAATCTGCAAGGTATTTTCTCAATTGCAACACATGAAAAACGTCGTGAATATTGGACAGCATCGGAGGCAATGCAATCCGATAAGCAACAGGTCCAATTCATGCAAAAATATGATATGGTCCAATGATTTTCGGAGTCAATTTCTTCATTTCAAGGCTCTACCAACTCCAGTCGTAGGCGTGACTCTTAGAAACACGTGGTCACCTTGTTCGAATTCTAGAAGTATGCGACGCTTGTCCGCATAACTCTTTTGACGATCTTGTGAAATCTTCATTTTCTGTTTTATCTTCTTGACCTTATCTATAGTCTGTTGTACCATCTCTGGTCCTACAATCATACTTTCACCGTCCTTATACACACACAAAGGCGTTTGATACTTGCGCCCATATAAAGCCTCATATGGTGCCATTCCAATACTTGCGTGGAAACTATTGTTGTAGGTAAACTCAACCAACAGAAGTACATCATCCCAACTTCCTCTATCATCTAATACACATGCTCTCAATAGATCTTTCAAGGGCTGATTTGTCCTCTCTGTCTGTCCGTCCGTTTGTGGATGGTAAGCTGAACTCAATCTTAGTTTCGTTCCTAACGCTTCATTCAATGCTCCCCAAAAGTGCGATGTGAACTATGGGTCACAGTCTGATACGGTGCTCGACGGTACTCCGTGTAATCTCACAATCCCAACAATGTAGATCTCAATTCGCTTATCTACCTTATAGGTGGTCTTTACTGGTAAAAAGTGTGCGGATTTAGTTAATCGATCCACTATCACCCAAATAGAATCATTTTGTCTCCTTGTTTTCGGAAATTCAGTTATAAAATCCATGGAAATGTTGTCCTACTTCCATCTAGGTATATCTAAAGGTTGCAACATTCCAGCAGGTCTCTGATGTTCCACCTTCGCTTTCTGACAAGTTAAACAAGTTGATACATACTCCGCTACATATCTCTTCATTCCTGGCCACCAATAATTCTGCCTCAAATCCTGATACATCTTTGTTGCTCCAGGATGAATTCTCAATTTACTCTTATGAGCCTCTTCTAAAATTGTTTTCCTCATCTATGCAATTTCTGATACACAAATCCTACCATTACGTCTCAAAATATTATCTAGTCCAATCTTAAACTTAGTTGTCTTCCCTTGCACTATTAGGTCCCTCTTCTCTTGAATTAAGGTGTCATCTTGAGAATTCACAATGTCTTCAAGTAGTCCACTCGAAATCTTAATAATTCTGAATTTCAAAATTCTTGGTGCAAACTCTACGTACAAGTGCAGGTCTCTAAAAGCTTCTCACAACTCTTGTTGTCCAGCCATCACTGTTGAAGATACTGACACACTTCTTCTACTCAACGCATCAGTAACTACATTGGCCTTCCCAGGGTGGTACTGCTGTGTGAAATCAAAAATCTTTGAGAGTCTCCATTCATCGTCTCTGACGCATGTTCAATTCCTTCTAATCAAAAAAATATTTCAAACTTTTATGGTCACTGAACACTGTGAACGTGCATCCATATAAATAGTGCCTCTAGATCTTCAATGCAAAAACTACAGCAGCAAGCTCCAAGTCATGAGTAGGATAATTTCTTTCATGAATCTTCAATTGCCTTGAGGCGTAAGCTACAACTTTCTTGTGTTGCATCAGAACACATCTCAAACCTTAGTGAGACGCATCACAGTAAACTTCATATGGTTCTTCTGATTGCGGTAATACCAATACTGAAGAGGTTGTCAACTTTCTCTTTAGTAACAGAAAATTTTCCTCACACTTCTCCGTCCATGCGAACGGTTGATCCTTTCTATTAAGTTGTGTCAATGGAGCTACAATCTTAGCAAAACCTTCAATTAACCTCATGTAGTACCCTGCCAGTCCCACAAAACTTTGTATGTCAGTAATAGTCTGAGGCTGTTTCCAAGTAAGAACTGTCTCAATTTTTGCCGGATCCACAATGATTCCTTCCTTGGTTATCACATGTCCTAAGAAATTCACTTCTTCAAGCCAAAACTCATAATTCAATAGATTGGCATACAATTGCTTCTCGCGTAAAATTTCCAAAACTCGGCGCAAATGTTCTCCATGTTCTTCCTTAGTCCTTGAATAAATTAATATATCATCAATGAACACCATAACAAATTTATCTAGGAATGGACTAAAGATTATGTTCATGTAGTCCATAAAAATTGCTGGTGCGTTGGTAACTCCAAACGACATAAGAAGATATTCATAATGTCCATAATGGGTTCTGAAAGTAGTTTTCTGAATATCTCCTTCCCATACTCGAATCTGATGGTAACCCGACATCAAGTCAATCTTCAAAAATACTGCAGCTCCTCTCAACTGATCCATCAAATCATCGATGCGTGACAAAGGATAACGATTCTTAATAGTTTCCTTATTAAGCTGTCTATAATCCATAAATAAGTGCGAGCTTCCGTCCTTCTTCTTAACTAGCAACATCGTAGCTCCCCATGGTGATACACTTGGCCTAATAAATTTCTTCTCCAACAAATCTTTAATTTGGCCTTTGAGCTCATTTAATTCCAATGGCGACATTCAATATGGCGCAATTGAAATAGGTCCGGTTCCTGGGTGCAAATCAATGAAAATATCCACTTCCCTTACCGGTGGCAATCTTGGAATTTCTGTTGGAAATACGTCCCGGTACTCATTGACACACCTCACATCCTCTATGTTCACATTTATCTTTGCCTCCACATTAGCCAAAGACAAAAACTCATGAGTTACTTCTCTTAGTGACACTCCGAGTTTGTTAGCAGCTAGATACTTAACAACTCCTAGTTCGGGGAAAAAAACCAGTTTTCGAGCACAATCCAAGATCACATAATGATACGACATCCAATCCATACCGAGAATGACCTTGAGTGATTGTAGAGGTAAACAAATCAAATTAACCAAGAAATCCCTATTTTGGATAGTTATTTGACAATGTAAACATGCATAATTTACTGTCAAAGTTTTAGCTGGTGTGGAAACAACCAAATCAAAAGACAAAGCAGACACATATAACTTCAAACGATTCACGCAATCCATAGCAATGAAGGAATGAGTTGCCCCCGAATCAAAAATTGCAGATAGAGTGTTACCTGCAATCTCACAATCACGTTGAATCAGATTGCTAGATGGATTTCCAACTTCAACACTCACGCAATAAACGCGTCCTCTAGCAGTAGGATGAGTAGCCCTAGTTTCATTCACAACTGGTTCCACCTTCCGAGCCGTGCAATCCCTTGCCATGTGCCTTGGCTTCTGAAAATTGTAGCAAGTGAGAATATTAGAGGTACAAGCACTAACATAATGTCCCTCCCCCCCACATCGGAAACATCGAACCACTTGTCCCAATTGTCTTCCGAAATTCTGGTTCCCCGGGCGATTCTGCCTCTCGTTGTTATTTTGTGGTCGATTACAAGGTTTAGCAACTTGTTTTCCCTTGTTGTTCTGATGATTCACTCGACTAGGCCCTCCTGAATTAAAATTCCTTCCTCGGCTAGCCCTCTTATTCTTCATATCCTCAACTTTTCTACATTTTTGCACAAGAACTTGGAAACGTTGAATTCCCAAGGGTAAGACAGTGTCTTGAATCTCATACTTTAGTCCGTCTTGGAAACGATGACACATGAATGGTTCATCAATCTCTTCACGGAAAAACCTGAAATGCCTTGACAACGATTCAAACTTAGCGGCATATTCACCCATGGGCATGTTCCCCTGATGAAGTTTTAGAAAATCATCACCCAGTTTAGTCTTGGTACTCATCGGAAAGTATTTGTCTAAAAATTTTCCTTTTGAATGATTCCCAGTTCACCTCCTCATGAGCTGATCTGATCAACAACCTTGTACTCCTCCACCAATACTCAGCATCCCCCAATAACAGATAAGTGACATAGTTGACCTTCACTCTTGCCTGACAATTAATCATCTCAAAGATCTTTTCCACTTCTTGGATCCACTGATCCGCTTTCTCTGAACTCTCATCACCCTTAAACTTGAGAGAATTGTAACGACGAAAATCATCTAATCCTTTTGACTCAACAACACGAATCTCTTTTTCCCTCTTTTCTAGATCCCGCCGAGTCTTTGCAGCAGTCTGGGAAGCAACAGAAGCAGTCATATTATTCATAGATTCCGCTATTTGGTCGTCCCTATTGACATTGACTCTTGGAGTGTCATTTCTTCTTGGCGGCACGGTTTTCCAATAAAACCATCATCAAGAAGAGTCTTAACACCATTTTAAATAATTCCAAAACTAACTTCCGACTACATTAACACATAATAACTACCCCTAATCTGACAACCCAGACAAATTATCTCGATGCATGATCAGATAACTACTCCAAACCTACAGGTTGACCTACAATCTATAACCAAAAGCTTTGATACCACAATTGTAACAGCCCGTTTTTTTAAAAAAAACAATACAAAAATCGAATTTCAAATATTAAAAATTAAGAAAGAAATACTTTTAGATAAAATATTTAAGTCGTAACACAACGACAAAAGTCAACAATATTTACAAACAGCGGAAATAGTTTTTAAAACAAAAATCCAAAGTATTTAAATAGCAAAATACACTAGGGCTATGAGACCTATCAGACATAGCTCACACCCCTGGGGTATTCTCGGCAGACACCTGCATAAAAGCATTGTCCCAAGAATCTCTACTTTCTCCATGTCACATCAAAAAGTGGAACATGGACCCATCAAAAGAAAAGTCATCAGACAGTTTAATCCAAGATACAATCTTCCAAAATGAAATAAATACAACCACAAAAGAAAGGCATCTAGTCCTTATATAACCACCTAATCTGATCATGCTACAAACACTATAAAACTTGGGTGATCTCCAAGTGCCCCGCAAGATCCTCCTAACACAGCTTCAGTCACGTATGTCTAACTACATGCCTGTCTCCAAAGTACTAACCAGTATGACGATCATGGTTCTCATCTGAGGGCAAACCCCAGATTTCCACAATAATTGTAAAGGGTCACCAACCGAAATTAACAAATAACACTTAGCAAAATTCTTATATTTTCAAATGCTGAAAAGAACCTTTTGTCTTAGCATACTCCTCGAAAGGGTTTTCATATGTCCAAAAATGCATAAACAATGTTGAAAAATGAAGTTTTAACAAACTGCACTGTCATAGCCGAATACAACTGAGAAAATGCAGATTTTCAATTCTAAAATGGCTCTTAATCAATCAACACTTCAAACATTAATATTATCAATTATGAACACATAATTAACACCAAATTAATCTCCAAAAATTTACACCTCAATCACACATCGAATATTCATACTTCAATTATGAACACATAATTACATCAAAACTTAATCAACCCAACTTAACACCTCAAAGTAATTACGGAAAATGACAACAACAACCGAATATGTATATACAATCATCATAGTATAACAAATATGACTCGCGTGCCAAGCACTCTAATGCAATGCGTATATGCCAAAATGCATGATTTTGAAATTCCAAACAAAACCCTCCTCGATGGGCGTAAATCATAATTGTACAACCTCTCACAGACCAGTATCTATTACCAAGGTGCAATCTCTCACAGATCAGCACGATTTACTAAAAATTGTAAATCGTAAATGTATCGCCTATCACATAGCAATATTATTTATCGAGGTGTCACCTATCACAGGTCAGCACGATTTACTAAAAAAAAACAACGTAAATCGTAAATGTACCGCCTATCACAGACCAATACTATTTATCGAGGTGCCACCTATCACGGGTCAGCATGATTTACTAAATTGTACAGCTCACAGATCAGCACGACGCGACAATCCCCGCAAGGATAAGATGAACCAACAATTCACATGGTATCATCCCGTGGCCCATCATGGTCACCACTATCACCATGGCCCCATCGCGATCACCATGTACTATGAAATGCATGAGCATCCTCTAACTCTTTTCACCATAAGCATTAAGTAAATGCAACTATTAAAAGATTCCCCATTTTTAATACTCATTTAACACTAATGATTTTTCAAACACAACACAGAGCATACTCAAACATATTTATTCACACCAATTAAAATTTCCACAACCACACATAAATCACAACTCCAAATTCCATTCACACCTAAATTGAATTAAATTCATTTTCCACCAAGTCACACATAAATTTCTTCTCAAAAATTCATAATATTAATTATGAACACATTAATTTCACCAAACATGAATTACCAAAATTTCCAAACATTAATCACCCATATTCAATCTCCAAAATTTTCAACCATAAATCACCACAACAACATTAATATATCAGAGTTCTCCCCACCGCTAATTCGGTGCCAATGGTCTCGATTCCTTTTGGAGATTCAAGGAGCTAACTACATA
The DNA here is from genome assembly GCF_000331145.2 of Cicer arietinum. Taxonomy (NCBI): domain Eukaryota; kingdom Viridiplantae; phylum Streptophyta; class Magnoliopsida; order Fabales; family Fabaceae; genus Cicer; species Cicer arietinum. The sequence goes on from NC_021165.2 coordinate 40,862,289, forward strand.
AACATAAATATTTATCACAATTTGTTCACAATAAAATTAATCCACACACAACAAAATTCCCAAAATTAAATCTTTCTCACGCACCGAACTTTTAAAACTAAATAATCTATATTATTTAGTTAAAACTAAAAAAAAAAAAAAATATTGTCCAAATTTCACATACACACACTCGACTATTAAAGCACCGAAATTTTTGAGTTAATAAAATACTCTAAACTTTTTTTTTTCTTTTTAAACTCGGTCCAAGAGTAACATTTTAAACTTTAACCATTTTTAATTTCAATCTATCTTTTTGCTCAAACTCTTTAACTTAGTTAAAATTTTAACTTTTTCACAACTTTAACAAATTTAATTTTTTTGTAAAATTTCAATTTCAGTTCAAACCATTTATTTGAAAATAACTCATTACGTCACTCAAACACATCAAATTTAATTACCGCCAATTCACACCAACAACAATCAATTCAATTCCACAACACACATATAGTACCACAATTAAATTTCAAACAATTCAAACATAACTCACCCAATTTCAAAACTCCACATTTTTACACATAACCCACCAAATTTCATCAATTCATTTTTTACAAAATCCACAAATAATGTCCTAAATGCAAACTAAAAGTTTGGAAGGAGCTCTTACCTTAACGGTAGCTTTAACAAGCGATTACGGCACCACGATTAATTCTGGTAACATTTGCGCTCACATCGTCATTTCCAAAGTTGGCTCACTAGCACCGTGGCGGAGAGATGAATAATTTTCCCTTCTGTCACTTCTCGAAATGAAGCTCAGAAGTCGAAGAAAAGTGAGGGTTTGTATTTGAGTTTTTTTGAACAAAACCAAATCTTTGGTTTTGGTAACAAGGAGAAAAGGAAGAAGAAGAAGATGGAGTATGCGTGAAACAAGGAAGAATGCTTTCTTTTTCTTTTTTTTTAAATGCTTATATATATATATAATAAAACAAATATCTAAATAAATATCTAGATATTTTATAAAAATCATCATTTCACCCATCACGTCACACCACTTTTCAAATAACGTTTTCAGAAAAATATCTTCTCTCGCTGCAATTCAATTGGCAGATGAATTTTTCTAAAAACCGCTGCATCTCAGAAAATTTTTCTTTCGACAAAAGATTCACCGTAATTAATCTAAATTATTTATCGAAAAATAATTTTAATCGGGTCTCCAAAAAGATATTTTTGGCATTAAATTCACAAAATATGAATAACTTGGCTAAAAAGCCTCAGAATTCAACACCAAAATACATAAATTAGAATTTAAAACTAAGGGTCTTACACCACCCCTCTAAGTGTGATGCCATTAGGTAATACCAATTCACGACCAAGAAGCTCTTCTGCAATTTGTATTGCTCGATGATGCATTAAAAAATAAATTAAATAATTTAGTTAAAACAATAGATAACTAATTAATTTAATTATGTGATAAATTTCAATAGATTTACCGTTATTTCAACTAGACCATCGTCAGCAGGTTCTAGAACCGAATGACCTACATGGACTGGTTCTCTGCGAATGATGTATGGATAAGAAATCCTATGAAATTACTCCATGTAATCTTTTGCACAGTTTGCAGGTCTTTGTACAACTGTGTAAACATCAACTACATGCACAACATATTGCGTAAATAGTATGTTCGTTTCCTCTGGTCTTGTCGTCTGACCTACTATCTCCAAAGGTGAACCAGGAATGGTTTAGACATGACCGTATTGACGCAATACTCTATTTGGGAGATCAGCATACATCTTCAAACCCCAGCGTATCCACCCTCTAAATAATGAAACATCCTTAAATAGTCGCTTCACAAGATGCCCTTCATAGGGTGTCAAGCATATCTGATCAACATCAATCTCATCAAGAGTTTTCCTAAATGGAACAACCAAACCCTAATCCCTCTTTGGCTTCCATCGAAGTGCTCTAGGGTTGTCCTCCACATATCTAGGAGATGGTCTACGATAATCTACACATAATACGGGAAATACATAAAATAACATACCATTAGTTTAGAATTTGTAATAGAAATTATCAATACAATAAACAACCATAGAGTTTACTTTTAAGAGAGTCAGATACCCAAAAACCATTCTAGTCTGATGCATACTCATTTTGCGGAGATTATCATAGAGGTAAGCAAGAGCAGAAGCACCCCATGCAGAAGAACTCTAAATAGGCAACACTAACTACGAAGGCACTCTTGTCGCTAAAAAGGGTGCAACTGACCAAAAATAAAAGAAATGCCCATGCAGCCATCTACCAATGCTAGTCACGACATCGCTAATGGTATACTTCAAGTAACCAACTAAATCGAATTGTGGTTGTCCGTGACTTTAAACTCCGCATAAGCAGCAGCCTCAGTAACTCTGAGAAGTTCATCCAATATATTTGCACTGTCATCCTTATTAAATACATTAACATTGAAGAATACACCGATCATGGGTATATGTAGAGTGGAGACAACATCTAGAGTAATCATCATCTCCCCAACTAGAATATAGAAGCGGTTGGTGTCTCGATGTCACCTCTCTACGAAAGCAAAAATGATCCATTTGTCGATCATTTCGTAACTTCATTTTAGTAACAAATATAATCCTGAGCTTTTAACCAATTGCTCAACCTCTTGATGTTCAATCACATCTTCTTTTAGTTTTTTTTTCATTTCTAAACACCCTTAATTTCCATGATCCTGAAATAAATTAAGAGAAAAAAAATACAAGTTAAAACACATTACAACAACAACTATTAAAAACTTAATATGATCGATAAAATTACCACGCCATCCCAAAGTCGAGTCGTCGCATGATCACCGAATGTCCTAAGGACATACTTGTCAATCGGCCCACCAGGATATCCATCAGCTTGTGGAAGCTCATATGTGTGCTCTGGTTAGGCCTCGTGTTGCTCTTCCTGTTGGGTATTCTCTTCTTGTTGGGCCCCTTCTTGTGATTATTGTTGCTGTAATCAGCATTGTTCACGTTGTCTTCACCTCTACCGCCTCTCTCGCTGCACTTCCTGCTGCTCCTCAACATGTTAAGTCCCTGCAGAAGCTAATGGTCTAACACGACAACCCTCATAATTGGAAATACCCTTATTAGCAGTATCATTAATTATAACTAGACATACTCTGTCGGTAAACGTAGTGTGCACCATATCTGCAAAGCCATATCTTAAAAAAAGTTAGAAAGTCCAGATACCTACGTCAATTGAGTTCACATACATGAACTCAACAACCCCAAAAACATACATGAACTGAGTTCACGTATATGAACTCAGAAACCCCAAAAACATATGTGAACTGAGTTCACGTAAATGAACTCAGTTTGCGTACGTTAACTGAGTTCACATACGTGGTACGTGAACTTAGTTTGCGTACACAAACTGAGTTCACATACGTGAACTTTGTTCACGTACGTTTTTGGGTTTACGGTACGAACACATATTCAGAAAACCTAACAAGATTACATTTTGGGTTTGCTACGAAATCAGCAACAACAACAGTACATTTTGGAAGAAAAAATAGAACAACAACATTGATGAAGATGATGCATACCTGATGTAAATGAAAGGCAATGAGAATGATTGAATTTGAAGATGTTGATGAAGATGAAGAAGGAGAAAATATGAGTTGGTGAGGTAGAATATGAAGATCAAGATTAAGATTGAGAGAAGTTACGGTTGAAGATGAATATAAATGAATGAGAGGTTAGAGTTATAAATTTAATAAATAGGCAAGGGCATTTTGGGTAATTTATTTATTTATTAAAAAAAATTGAGAGGTGTGGGTAGTAAAAAGGGGGTGTGAATAACAAAATTTAAAAAAATTATCTTTTGATTAATCAAAAAGTGAGGCTTTTATTTGGCGTAGATTTGATGAAAGAAAATGAAATTGAGTTAGATTTGAGAGAAATTGAGGTTTAAAGAGTTTTAGATTTGAAAAATAAAGTGAATGGGGAAAAGGGCATTATGTCCTATATTAAGGTACCTGATGGATTCTAGAATCCGGTAAATTAGCGAACTGGATTATTTTACATACAACAACTATAACAACTTAGAAAACATAAACTCAATTGTAACAACAACAACCAATTGACATAACAACAATATCAACATTCATCTCTGACCACCTATTGAAACTACAACAAAAACATAAATTTCAGAAGAATTCAATATTCATACATCTTCAAAGAATTGGACAAATAATTACTTAGATGTGTTATATAGTTCTTGAAGAACTTTAAAAAAATTAATATTTATTCTTATGAATTTCAAAAGAATTCCATAATCATCCATCCCAAAGAATTGCACAAATAATTATTTTATATATTGTTTAGATGTGTTATATAGCTCTTGAAGTACTTTAAAAAAAATTAATATTTATTCTTATGAATTCCAAAAGAATTCAATAATCATCCATCCCAAAGAATTGCACAAATAATTATTTTATATATTGTTTAGAGATGTTATATAGTTCGTGAAGAACTTAAAATTCAATATTAATTTCTATGAATTTTAGAAGAATTCAATATTCATGCATCCATGAAAGATTGTACAAATATATTGTTTAGATTTATTGTATAGTTCTTGAATAAATTATATAAAAAAAATCAATATTGATTCTCTATTAGCTCCAGATGAATTCAATATTTATACATCATTAAAGGATTGCATAAATTTAATTCTATTATATAGGTATTGAATAACTTAAAAAATGCAACATTTATTCTCAATGAATTTTGGAAAATTTCAACATTCGTGCAATGATTGTCTTGTAAATTTTATTTTGAGTGTTTCGGTATTTTATAATTATTTTATAAATCAAAATTATAATATTTTCTTACCAAAAAAAAAAACAAAACTATAGTTAATTATATTATTTATTGTTATTTATTTTAAATATTCATTAAAGATGATGATGATGATTAAATTTATTTATTTAAGAATGATTTATAATTAAATTTTCCAGTATAATAGACCTTTATTGTTAGAGAAATTTCCAAAATATATTTGGATTTTTTCTAATAGCTATATTAATGTAGCAAAATTAAATAATTGAATGTATCACTTGGTCAAGTGGTTGCAATGTTTGGGTTTAATTTAAACCAATGCATCTATTAAGTTATCAAAAGTTGCAATCTTTCACAAGAGTTGTTTTCTTTCACCAATTGGCATAAGTTGAAGAGTTGTTTTCTTTCACCAATTGGTATGAGTATCTCTATAAATAGAGATATTTTAGAGGCATAAACAACACAAAATTCATGTTACATGAGTCAAAAATATTTCTGAGTCATTTCTTCTTTTCTCTAGTGCACGAGAGTAAATAAAGAAACTTTATTCTGTAAACTATCATTGATCGATAGGCTTGATGTGAATGTGCAATTCACTTCAAAGATTCCAAAGTATCCTGAAGGGGATTCGCCGGTTAACCCGTTTGCATCCAATATATATAGATTCGTGAGGGCGAATCGAACCTAAAGCTTAGTGAGATACACACACTTTGTAATTTATTTGTGCAACTTTCATCATCATCAATTTCATCATCTTCTTGTTCAAGATTTGCAGCATACCCCCAATAAAAGATCCAACAATCTTTAGGTTCGATTTTCGATTATCAAATTTATTTATGACTGCAACTTTTTAAAGGAGATGGACTTTCTTGACCATGGTGAAAGGTACGCATTTAATTTATATGAATATATATGATATGTTTGAAGTTCTAAATTCATATGTGGTTCTTCAAAGTAATTATATTTGTTTATGATAAATTTAACATGTGGTTAGATTGATATGCATGATTTAGAATATATTTAAGTATGTGAATTTAATATGGTTTATGCATGAGTTTTGTTTCTTTGGATTTTAAAAATAAAATTAATTAGTCTTGAAAATAATCACATAAAAATTCATGGTTGGACACCGGAAGTTATTAAGTGTTAATACATTTATATATTACATTCATGTTTGAAATGCATATATATAATAAATTTTCTTTTTCGGATGCATATGTAATAATATGGACATAAGATGTGGAAAATTAATAATATGGAATTAGAAATATAATGTTGTGATGAGATTTTGGTTTATCTATGGTTGATGATTTTAGACTAAGAACAAGAATTTATGATTGACCGGTGGAAGAAAATTTGTTTATAATTTTGGTCTCTTAAATCTTGACAAGTATGAATATATAAGATGCATATTTAATACATTAATTTATTTAAAGTTGTTAAAGAAATTGTCATAAATATCAAGTGTATGTATCAATGATAGTGACACTTCATGTGAGAAGCTATTAAATCTAAAATTGATTAATTCATATTATATATGTATGATAGTATAAAAGTATGTGTCAATTTCTTGCTTATTTTGATATTAAAAATGATTTGGACATATAATTTAAAAGTTATTGTAAGTTGACAAATGTTTATGGAAGGAACTGATAGAAAATCTTAATGATTGTATTCATTGTTTATTTTCTATTATGATACTTATTTGGATTTACTATAGAACATATTTAAATATGAAACTTGAATTAACAAATAGAATTCATGGTGTATATATTAGTTATAATATAACTATGAAGAAATGGTTTATTTAATAGAAATGAAATGAATTCTTATTTGTTAAGAAGTAGATGATTTACATGTTTGGATCCACCTTATGATATTTGATTATGAGAAATTTTTATGATCATGCTTTGTTAACTTATGGTAGTATATATTTAATGCACTCAATGTTTTATATCTTGAATATAGTTTAATTGAAAATAGAATTAAAAGTTTAAATTGAGATGCTTATTAAATATGGTAAAAGGTAGAATGACATAAAAGTTTGTGTTTGTGAAAATTGAAATGTTTATAAATTGTATGTGATACAATATGAAGAGATTAAATAAAAGAAAAAAAGAAAGAAAAAAAAAGGGTCATGGTTTGGTGATAATTGGTCAACACTATCAAGAATATAAAAGGTAATCGAATGCTTGATGTAAGTCATGACTTGTACAAGACCTGATATAACATATGTTGTTGGAAGATTAAGTCGGTATACAAGCAATCCATGTAAAGAACGTTGACATGCTACTAATAAAGTATTAAAATATTTGAAAGGAACAATTAACTATAGTTTAATCTATAGTGGATATCCTTTACTTTTGGAAGGACATACATATGTCGGTTGAATAAATCATGTTGAGGATCATGCTTTCATAAGTGGATGGATCTTCAACCTTGGTGAATATGCAATTTATTGGAGTTCAAAGAAACAAACTTGCATTATCGACACCACCACGGCTGCACAATTTATTGTTCTAGTTGTAGGTAGTAAAAATGTATAATGGCTAAGAAATTTGTTGTATGAGATACCAATTTGACCAAAGTTAATGACATCAGTATCTATACATTGTGATAGTCAATACCCACTATCAAAAGCATATAACCAAATATATAATAGAAAATCAATACATAGTGGTTTAAGACATAGCTATGTAAATGATTTAATGGAGTGATATCCATAGTGTTTGTAAGAATGGAAAAGCATCTTGTAGATCCTTTGACGAAAGGTCTGACAAAGGACATGGTGTTGAAAACATCATTAGGGATAAAAGTACTTGAGTAGCATCAAGTCTTGAGTCCAATGATGAAAGTACACTATTAGAGTGATTGAAGTACTTGACAATAAATACATCCCAAATGATAAAAGTACTTGGACCATAAAACAAAAGTGAACATATAGCATGTATTTGTTGGAATGTATAATTATGGGTGTATTTCTGATATAGTCCACCTATATGAGAATGAAGTGGGCCACTTCATAGAGTTCAAGAGTTTGACTCTTAAATTCTCACGAAAAGGATATGAGACACAAGGCCTTATCAAATGTGTCATTTTTATAGTTCGATCAATGGTACTGAGATTTTATGAGTAAGTTATGCACACTTGTTCTAATGAATGGTTGGTTCAAAGCTTGTCTACCAATCTATTTGGGGATGAGTGAAAACATAATTTACTAAGTAATGGTTCAAATCGTAAGATACCTTTATCTGAAACCATGAGATTTCCGGAATAACGGACTTAGATATATTATGAAAATGGTGAGGGATTGTTAGGGAAATTTCCAAAATATATTTGGATTTTTTCTAATAGCTATATTAATGTAGCAAAATTAAATAATTGAATGTATCACTTGGTCAAGTGGTTGCAATGTTTGGGTTTAATTCAAACCAATGCATCTATTAAGTTATCAAAAGTTGCAATCTTTCACAAGAGTTGTTTTCTTTCACCAATTGGTATGAGTTGAAGAGTTGTTTTCTTTCACCAATTGGTATGAGTATCTCTATAAATAGAGATATTTTAGAGGCATAAACAACACAAAATTCATGTTACATGAGTCAAAATTATGTCAAAAATATTTCTGAGTCATTTCTTCTTTTCTCTAGTGCACGAGAGTAAATGAAGAAACTTTATTCTGTAAACTATCATTGATCGATAGACTTGATGTGAATGTGCAATTCACTTCAAGGATTCCAAAGTATCCTGAAGGAGATTCGCCGGTTAACCCGTTTGCATCCAATATATATAGATTGGTGGAGGCGAATCGAACCTAAAGTTTAGTGTGATACACACGCTTTGGAATTTATTTGTGCAACTTTCATCATCATCAATTTCATCATCTTCTTGTTCAAGATTTGCAGCATACCCCCAATAAAAGATCCAACATTTATGAACGTAAATTTTGATTGAGTATTAAGTAAAATTGATTATATCATTAAAATTTGAATATGGAATGTTTTCGTTGCATATTAACTATTTAATTATTACTACATTTTTCTCATAATTTTGTTTCTTTTCTTTTATGTCATTCTTTTATATTTCATATCAATATTTAATATTTCTTTCATTCATTTATAGTTTTTATTTTAACATGTTAATCTTATATATTTCTTGCACAATAAATTTATTGAGAATTTTATTTGATTTGTATATTTATGATATATATGATAAATTTCAGATGAATTTAGCAACGAAGCATCTTGAAGAATTGCACGAGTCTGATTTTCTTAGAAGTTCAGTTTATTGTTGTTCCAAATTCATCGGAACAATTTGAAACACATATTATTGTAAACATAAAGTTTGCATATATTAAGTTTGTTGTTGGCAAGACCGATTGGGACATCTCTGATCTATTATGATGCAGGAATAAAAGATTACAAATATACATGAACATATATTGAAGAATTATAAAATTCTTCAATTAAATAATTTTTGTGTATTACTATTTTCCAAGAGAAGTTGGCAAATTGAGAAAATGAATCTATCACATTTCTAGACTCAATTGTAACAACAATAACAACAATATTGAAACTACAACAAGCAATTGACATAACAACAATATCAATATTCATCTCTAACCATCTATTGAAACTACAACAAAAACATAAAAATAAACAATAAAATAAGATTGTAGGATCCGATAAGAAGTATTTTGGGGGGTTTGGCAGACTACCGATGGACAAGCCAATTTCCTTAAATGGTTCATGTTAATAAAATAAACCACATATTTAAAACAAACCTGTTAACTAAATTTAATTTAAAAATCGATTTAACTATTTTAAAACTTTTTTTACTATAATTGAGATTTTTTTTTTGTTGAAAATTTTTTGAAAATATTGAAAATCTTTTTTCTTGAAAGAATTTTGAAAAAAAAAATCAAAAAACTTTTTTTATTGAAAATTTTGTGAAAAATAATTAAAACTTTAAAGAAAAATATATATTTGTTTTTCATGAAAAAAAATCAGAAATCTATTGTAAAAAACATATCATTTTAAAAAAAAAATAGTTAGAAATCGATTTTAACTAAAAATCGGTTCAAAATATTAAATTTGTTTATATTTATAAATTAGTTATGAACTGAATGAAAACTTGTTTGAAAATTAACCAATTTTTATGAAAGTAGTTTTCAAAAACTGAATCAAACAATTAATATAGTTCAATTCAGTTTAGGTTTTTGGATCATAAGAGGAGTATCAATAATTAACTTGTGTAATCTTGTTTTCATCTCGGTTCAAATTGACCTCATTTATAATTGGTATCCGACTTTAGAGAAAAATCATACATGTTTTTATAATGCTTACAACAACAACAAAATACATGGTTTTAGAAGTATATGTTGGAAAAAAAAAACTATTTTTGTTTAGAAAATATATCTTCAAACAGAATAAAAGTGTTTTTATGAATGTGTATTTCTCAAGCGACTTTGAAGTAGAAAAAGAAGTACTCTTTAAATGGTAGATGGTAATCATATATTTTTAAATGGATCTATTGCTTGTATTGAATTGTTGTTTGACTAAGATATCGTACCATTTATAGTTTAGGTTTCAGTTGATAAAAGGGCGATCAAGCAACAAATGCATCGATTATATGGCGGGATAGATATTGGGGCCCTACCTATATAATATTGGTTGTTGTTTATAATTTGCATAAATAGTGTATGATTTTATTATAAATTAATTTAGATGTTAAAAAATTTAACAAATTATATATTTTTTAAGAGTTATCAAATGGTATAAGAATATTTGTTGACGGAAACATCATCAAAGAATAGAGGATTATACATTAATTCCAATTACTCCTTCATAAACAATTTCACAATGATTATAAGTTTGATAATTATTAACGAGTATATCCAATTATTCTAATGCTTATATTCAATTTTAGAAAGCATAACAATTATTACTATTGTTTTAATTAATAGATGAAAACAATATATAGAGATATTTCGAGAGAAATCTATCATTTTTTATTTTTTATTTTTTAAATTAATATAAATATTGAAAGAAGAGATAATATATCTTTTATAAGATAAAAAATTTAATTTATTATTATTTTATCAACTTTTTATAAAAATTATCTATTTTTTTTATATTTTTTTTTATATTTTAAAAAATCAGAATTTTCATAACATGAGAGACATAATATTAGTTTTAAGAAGGAAAAGACAAAACAGTAAAAATACCATAAAAGATCTTCATTGTCTTTTCTATTGGTTTTTTCTTACTCCCATACAAGGAATGGGTTTCCCTTCTTCCTCCTCCCCTCCCTTCTTTTCCATCCCCTCCTAAGCCATCTCTCCCCGTCCCCTCAAAACTTCCAAAGAGACCCTCAGATGCAACTAACTCTTCTATATATATATATATATATATTGACAAAATAAAAGTTAGATATGAAATTCACATCTTGCTAAATTTCATCAAAGAACAAATGACAATCTACTCACATCTTACTAAATTGCCTTAAATATAATATTATATTAATTTATAGTAAAAGACTCAAATCTTCATATTTAACTCTCAACTTTAAAGAAATTTACTGTTTTTCCACATTACCCACTTTAATGATTACTTTAAAATTAATGGTATTCCACAAAAATAATTGAGGACTCTTGGTGAATGTAAGTGTATAATTAGTTTACACATCAATTATTTATGTGTAAAACAATACATATTTAAAGTTATTATAATTACGAAATCATTAACTAAAAAAAATAGAAAATAAAATGTATTTTATTTCAAAGTAATAGAAAATATCAATAATTTATATTGAGATTGTTAATTTACACACACCTAAAAAATAAAATGTGTATGTTAACAATCTATATACTTTTTATTTATAAAAAAAATCATTTAAACTAATTTTAAATAAAGGACAATTTTATGAATTATTTTTTTGATTGAATTATTAAAAAAAATAGTATATTTAAGTTAGCACTCTACACATTTTTATTTTGGACTAAAAGCCTAGCTATATTTTTTATTAAAAAAAACAACTATTTAAATAGGATTTTAAAAGATTTTTTTATGTTGGAAAAGTCTTAAGGTATTCAATTCTGATTTTAATATAATAAAAATAAGTTTTGAAGTATATTTTAATAGACACTTTTTAAAAATAGATTTCATAGGATTTTGTTAGACTTTTTAATAAATTTTTAGTAGAAAAAGTCTCTCTCTCTCCTCCACTCTCTTTTCTTTACATGAGTAAAATTATTATTTTTCACATATTCTCATTTCTATAAAAATATGTAGTTATGTTTTTACTCTTAAGATATGTCCAAATAATATTTTAAAGAATCATTATAAAGATAAAATTATATAATCAAAATAACTTTTTCACTTTTTATTAGACAAACAATTTTCTTTTATAGACAATAAATTAGTTATTATATTATCTTATAAGTATTAACGTGACTATTAACTATATATTACTTTACTCATGTTATGTGTATTGTATATGTAATATGTAAAAGAATTAGTGGAATGTATGTAAACAATTTAAATTACATTAATTTTAAGATCCGCTTTTAAGGTGTGTGTGATACTCTAATTTTAGTGTGTGATCTAATCTTTAGAGTAGTTCATATCATATTTAAGACTCTCGAAATAAAAATGAGTTGATAACTTTTTGCATAATTGAAAAATCTAACTAAGATGGCGATAATAATGATTAGTATAATTAATCTTCAAGATATTATATATCATGATAATAATTCTTGAAACAAAAATATATTATTAATCTACTGCATACACCCTTAAAAAAAATGTAATTCAAATGATAACAATGAGAATGTCGCATATAAGGCGAGATCATCCTTATTGTTTCAAATCCAAGAGCAAAAACAAAAATATGCTAATTTATGGAAGACTGCTATTATTAGGGTTGTGCATGGTTGGTTTTAAAAACAAAACTAAACCATATCCATTTTAAAACTATTTTATGGATTAAGATTTATAACTAAATACATTTTTTGGTTTAAAATCAGTTATTAAACCGGTTGTAAAATCGGTTATGGTTAAATAACCAGTTTCTAATTATGCAACCGATTTCGACAAATCCAATTTTAAAATCAATTTTTTTCTCAAGATCGATTAAAATCCGGTTATTTTTTAATTGATTTGCGTATTTTTAATTAATTTGAAAACTTGACATTATATACAGAAAATTTGATATATTTTGTTAATTTCAAGAATTTGATGCATTATGAAACTATGATGACAAAACTATGAGCATGCTTGAGCATATTTTTCTTTTCATTACCTTAAATAAATTATCATCATATAATTCAATCAATAATAAATATATGTAAATTACAATTTATACACCGTATTATACCACAACCAGCAACACTATCCAAATTTGACATTTATCCTCAGATAAAATGAAAGACAAAAAAAAGATGAGAAATCAATAAATAATTTATAAAAGGGTGAAATATTGAGAAAATATAATATATAACATTTATATAAATATGAAATAAAAAAATGGTTAAACTTATATAAGATGTCAAAAGGAAAACATAAAGGAAAAGTGTAAGATGAACAAAAAGACTATTTTGTACAAAATGAAGTAATTAAAAATGAGTTATGTTTTTATGCATTATTTTAAAACTAAAGGTATGAATTTTTTTAAAAAAAAAACGGAAAATATATTTTTTAGAAATAGATTTTTGTAGTGAAAAGATAAGAGTTTGTTAAGGTCATGAAAATGGTGAAATTTCTACTGAAATCTCGTGTTACGAGATGAATGATACAAAACTTAATACCTGTAGAAATGGAGAAAAATATGAAGTACTCTTAAGTTATGAAGAGATTGAAATATATAAAACAAAGATATAAATGGAAGAATGAAAGTTGGGATTCAAGAATGGTTACCTCATTGTTTTCGTCAAAATCAAAAAAGAAGCAACAAATGTTTTTTTGATGTGTTATTGAGAGAAAGAGAGAGTCTTGTTAATTAAATTTAAATTATATGTAAATTACAATTTAGAGAAAAAGAATTAGGATTCCAAGAAAGGATTTAGGGTTCAAATCTAAAAATAAAATATGAGTGAATAATAACCGGATAAAATGCAATTCCAAAAATAAAATATCCAACTGGTTAATAAATAAGTTAAATTATAACTATATTATTTTAACCGGATATTTAAAATGGATTTGGATCCGATTATGGATTTCAGCCTCGTAACCAGATTAATTTCACAACCCTTAGCTACATATATATGAATAAATATTATTAAGAAGACATGAAGCTATATCTATTTTGTTATTAAAAGATTTTAAAAACTGTATCAATTTTATTGATATTTATTCAAATTTTATAATTTATTTATTATATTTTGTTATTTAGTATTATAAATTCATAAAATATAAAATTTTGATGGTAAATAGTTTTTTGAAATATTATAAAGGGTCTTTTAAGATATATATATATATATATATATTCTTGTAATGTCTTTAAAAAATCTTCAAAAGAAATTATTTTTAAATAATTTTTTTAAATCTCAATCTAATATCCCTTGAACTAATTTAATTACTCGAACATCTATAGAATATAATAAAGCAAACATAATATTTTGGCAAGTTTGGCACGTGTCAGTTAAATAGAGTGTTAGGCAAAGATGAAGACAAATATGAAATTTCTATTAATATAAATAACCACATATTTTTTTATAAGAAAAAAATAAAACTTCAATCACATCACGATACATCACAAGTTGACCTGATAAGTCAGTTGAGAATTTAGTGGCCAATTAAAAAATAAGAAGAATGAATTAAAAATAAAATACAATCATGACTTAACTGTTTTTTTTAAAGTAATGGTTAATAGAAATAACCACATCATTGTGCATATTTTTTTTAAAGAAAAAAATAAAATAAAACTTTCATTGCATCACGATTTGACACGTGCTTGAGAATTTATTGGTCAATTAAAAATTAAGAATAATGAATTAAAAATAAAATACAATCAATTACACAACGACTTGGCAATTTCATAAATTTTATGCGATGAAAATAGTATTGATGGATGACAAGGCTTAATTATTTTATTTTATAAATTCAAAGTTTTAAATTATACACAAACTTATTTGTTATGTTATTAATTTAACAAATTTCTATTTCATATTTTTAGGGTGATAAAAGTCAAGCAACATTGCGAAAATATCTTATTTCTCGATTTGAGACTAATATTCATGAGCGAGATGTGTACAAATTTCGTTCTCTCTCTTGGTGTTGCGTCTAACTCTAGAGTATCTCTGGAGCATATAGAACAACCGGACGCCAATTCAAATTGAATTTGCAAATGGTATAATGATCCGAGAATTAAAAACCAGTTTGATCACAGCCTATCAGTACTCATTCATTTCATTACCAAAAATTCGAAATGTTGACATGAATTACTTGATTGGTAAATTTATTTCAATATGTCATTGCTATTTTATTTTAGTTATTGACAATTTAATCATTATTATTTTAGGAATGGTGTCAGTACAAAATTTAAAGTTATTGAGTTAGAGTCAGATGAATGAGGTTTTTTATACTATATAATTTTTTTTAGTATTTAATAATTTTCTCTATTAATTATTAACTAATTTTATTTTCTTTATGTAGTACAAGGATTAAATGTGCACTGTTTGGATCCTATGTTGATGAATTTGCAATCCGATTATAATCAAAATGTTGTTGTACTTGCTCAGTTTCTAAAAGTGAAGATGTTTAATGGTAAAAGCCAACTATAAAATGCAACGAATTGTACTAAGCTTTTATTTAACCCTTAAATTTTTTCTTTAAACTCAATTAAGCTTAAAAGTAAACTAGAAGTATTATCAACTAACTTATTCAATTTTTTTTAATTTTTATTTATTTATTGAAATACTAACTTTATATTATGAATTGACATATCCACTGCTTTTACAGAACATGGTCAATCTGAAATACTATGAAAAGAGGGCAATACTTGTTCTGACTCATGATACATATAGATTTATACTGGTTCACTACCAAACTGGTAGATACGTCGAGTCCCTTCACCCAGAAGGATTTTCTTCAATAATTCAAAATGAATTGCAACACTTAACCTCAACTAGTTAAGTCTTCTCAACTTCTAGTTTACACCTACAAACCGTTGAGGAAAAACAACCATTACCGGGCTAGATTACAAAGGAATGAGATTGGGTTTTTTTGCTAAAAAACTTATCTCACGAGTTTGTTTACAATGTATTACTTTCATATTTTTATTTCTCGGTATTTATTTAAATTTTGAATGATTGCAGAATGTTGTAGTGCTTGTTATGCTGCATGTAATTGTCGTGCATTATTTTGCATTCTTAAGCAAGGAAACATGTCCTTTATAGAGTTCTTCACGGCAAGGTATGTGTCCTTTAGGTAAGGCTTGTGTACTTTCTTTTATAAATTCAACATGTATCTTCATGGGTTTCAGCAATTGAACTGTGGAAGATAAATTTATTCGTTGAGGTCAGAACTGAATCCCAAAAATCACTTCTCGTAATTTGAATAAGAACAGAAAAAGCAGAGGATATAGGATTAGAGGATAGGATAATTAGAGCATTGTCTTACAGACAATTAGAGCATGCATATTCTAGATGGTCATCAGAGAATGCGCATAGCTTGTCTTCTCAAAGGTGCCATTAGATGATTTACTCTCATAAGAACGTTCACTTCTTTAAAGTTATTGACTTTTGTAGAGTGTTGACTTTTTTCAAAGGCAAGTGAATCAGATGCTTGATGTAGTCATCAGACGCAGCTTAGTCAGACGCTTGCATGCATCTCCAAAGGCAACCATAACAGACCATTTCTTGTATGAACGGAGACACGTATCACCAGACTTATAAATGTAGAGCATAGAAGTAAAGTCTTGGTATTCCTTTGTATTGATTTGACAATCATAGGATATAGCATAATATCCTACACAAAAAATTTATCTTGGAATTTCACACTTAATTAAAATATTAATGTGTTAAATTGTTCCCATAAAATACATTTTACTATTATCAAAATAAGATAAGGAATTGTTATTCATACCATCTTGGTTCTAGCACTATTGACTCTAACTTTTCTAATGTCCCTTGGAGAATATATAGGATTTATAGGTCCCGAAGCAGGTAACAAACATTAATTGTTTCTCTTATTGAAAATTTACTTAATACTAATTGTAATCCAAACTGGATTAGGTTTGGAGACTTCAACTTAATACTACCACTAGTAGAATTTTACCTTTTTTAAGTTGGTTAAAATGTACATTTTAAGTTGGTTATGTGTCCGAGTTAACAGTAAACGACTTAAAAAATATGTTATTTTTTAACTCGTTTCATGAACCGACTTAACAGAACTTCGTCATGTTAAGTCAATTCAGTTTAACCGACTTAAACATCATAAAGTCAGTTCAACAAATCAACTTTTTAAGTCAGATCTTTTGATCAACTGACTTAATAGATAGAGTTAAAATATTATTTTTTTTAATTTCTCATTTTATTTGTATGCTCTTGATTCATTCATATATATAATATTTCGTATTAAATTTCAAATAAGAGTTTTGAACTTACAACCACAATTTTATATAATCATCTAATAACCAAAATATACAATATAAGATGTTCATACAAAATATAGAGATGTCTATCATTTCTGACTAATGTTGACAAAATGGAAAAATGATATAGATATCCATTAATCAAATTGCAAAATCACACTATGTCATTTTCTTTAATTAACTCCAAGATAAAATCCACACAACGTTTTTGAACTTCTTTAGTTTGATCTAAATGAAATGATCTCGAGACATCAAATATCTGAACAAAAAAAAAACATAAGCAATATCAGTTGAATCCTAATTTTTTATGATACGAACATTAAAAAATACAATCAATAACAACCTGTGGTTTTTCATCATACAAACATAAAAAAAAAAAAAAAAAAAAAAAAAAAAAAAAAAAAACACAATCAATAACAACTTATAAAAAATTATATGTCTGCATCCATGAATCAATATTGTTACATTGTTCAACATATGTAACATGATATAGTAGTCACACTCATACATTTATCATGTTTAACAAATCATCATGCTATATTCATTTTGTATAACTATAGCAAATTAATCTCATAATAAATAAGATGATTTCTTATTTATTCAAAATGTAACCGACTTACATTTAAACATTAACACAAAGACAATAAAATTCTCCTCCATTTTTAGGAAATGTTTTTTAAAGCAGATTGTAAAAAAAAACTCACGCCTTATTGTTCTTTGCTTTTATTTATTTATCATCATAGTGTGTCGTATTTATATTAGTTAAGAGTAATCTAACAACAATATACTATTGTTTTCTTCTTTATTGTTATTATTTTGTTCCGTATTATTTAAAATGAAACATGTATTTTATTGTAACATATATTCTTATAAAGCATATTATTATTTTTTTAAAATTATAAAAATGAAGAGAAACATTGTAACATATGTTTGACTAAGGCAAAATTTAGCAACAAAAAAAAATGCAAACAAAACGGTAAATAGTCGTTTCAAAATAATCAATTTGACATGTTATTTTTTCTTTCTTTCCCATAGTGTATAACTCTTCGAGATGTTATTATTTAAAAATGAATTTATAACGATAGGTACTAATCATTTTAGCAACGATAACAAATAATGTTATATATCTACCATTGTAATATTTGAAAATTATAAAAAATTACTAATGTGTCTACACAAATGAACTTAAAAATCAAACGTGTGGAATGGTGATGATAAAATGGAGACGTGTGAGGTAGAGAGATGACGGTAAAGCAGAGATTATGAAAGTGTTGACGAAGAGAAGGTTTAAAGCGTTAGGACGTAGGAATATAAAATGCTGAATACACGTGATTTTTATATTTTGTAAATATGTTATCAATATAATCAATTTAAATAAGTTTTAAATATTTACAAAATTACCACTCCTCGTCTTATTAAATCGTTTATTCAAATAACCAAGTTAAACATATAAATTTTAAATATTTACAAAATTGCTACCGCCTTATTTTGTTAAGTCGTTTATCCATTTAACCAAGTTAAACATAGAATAAGATACATATATTAACTCGTTTGTTCAGGAAACCGACTTAAATATACATCCGTCTCATTTTTTAAGTCTAGTAACACGACTTAAATGTCTGTATTAAAAACTTAATTTTTTACCATCATCATGAGAAACATGGAGGTGATCAATGTAATCACTCAAGTATAAAGTTAAGAGATTTGAACAATTTTTTAAGTCTAGTAACACGACTTAAATGTCTGTATTAAAAACTTATTTTTTACCATCATCATGAGAAACATGGAGGTGATCAATGTAATCAGTCAAGTATAAAGTTAAGAGATTTGAACAAATCTGGATGAAAGATGATAATTGCAGATCATGAGAAACATGGAGGTGATCAATGTAATCAGTCAAGTATAAAGTTAAAAGATTTGAACAAATCTGGATGAAAGATGATAATTGCAGGTGTTCGAATCTTGCTTAAAAATGAAAAGGCACAGCAGTGGACCGAACCCATGTCTTACTCGCAAAACAGAGACACCATTTTGCCACCAAACCATTGCAATGCTTTGGTTAATATCTGAACGGTAAATAGATATATCCTTTCGAAAACAGTTGCAGAAGAAGAATTGCAACTTTTTCCAAGTGACATTATTTTTCCTATAAATAGGGTCACTTTGGACATAATGCAAACAACGAATTCAAGTATTTTCCATCCATTTTCTTTCACTCGTTCTCATATACTAAGTCCACTTATTCTTTTCTAATGCATGAGAAAAGAATAGGTAACATTATTTTGTAACATACTATTAAAAGATAGTCTTGGTGTGATAGTGCAAATCATATCAAGGTTTCCAAAGTACCCTGAAGGGGATTCGCTGGTTATCTCATTTGCATCCGATTGGTGGGGGCGAATCGAACCTAAAGGCTAGTGTAACAACACGCTTTGGAATTTGCTACATATAATCTTCATCAACAACTTCACTATTAAAGTCTTGCAGCAATTGTCACCAACACAGATCCAACAATCTTTAGGTTCGAGTTTATTTTTAATCAATGGTTGCATCACTCAAAGAAATGACTTCTAATTTTGTGAAGTTGGAGAAATTCGATGGAGGAAATTTTATCCGTTGGCAGAAAAAGATGAAATTCCTTCTAACAACTTTGAAGGTGGTGTATGTTTTGAACACCACAAGACCGCTGGAGAAGGAAGTGGAAACCTTAGCAGAAACAAGAGAAAGGCAAAAGTGGGACAATGATGACTATATATGCATGGGCCATATTCTCAACGGAATGTCTGACTCCTTGTTCGATATATATCAAAGTAGCATCTCTGCAAAGGAACTATGGGAGAAATTAGAGTCAAGATACATGCAAGAAGACGCTACAAGTAAGAAGTTTCTTGTTTCTCAATTTAATAATTATAAAATGGTTGATAGTAAATCAGTAATGGAACAAATGCATGAAATTGAACGTATTCTTAATAACTACAAACAACATAAGATGCACATGGATGAAACCATTATTGTATCCTCCATAATAGACAAACTTCCACCTTCTTGGAAAGATTTCAAAAAATCTATGAAACATAAGAAAGAGGACATATCACTTGAGCAATTGGGTAATCACCTTCGTTTAGAAGAAGAGTATCGTAAACAAGATGATACTAAAAACCAATTTTCTCATGAAAAGGTCCATGTAATGGAGGAAGGAAATTCAAGCAAATCTTTTAAGAAAAGAAATCGAGATTTTGATAAATCTCATGAAAAACACAATGGTAATAATGAACAACGAAAGAAAAGAAAAGGAAGTTGTTATCATTGTGGAAAACCAGGACACTTTAAAAATGAGTGCAGGTTCTTGAAAA
>NC_021165.2:40883131-40885422 GCF_000331145.2 Cicer arietinum
AAAGAACTATTTAAGACCATTGATGAAGAAGATGGAAGTATTTTGTACATGGGAAATGCCTCAACTGTCCAAGTCAAAGGAAAAGGAACAATGGAGATTGAATTCACTTCTGGAAAAGTACTTACTCTTAAAGATGTATTTTATGTTCCTGATGTTAGGAAGAACTTGATTTCTATACCTTTACTTAATAAGTTTGGTTTCAAAAGTGTATTTGAGGGAGATAAATTTATTCTCTCGAAAGATGGTATGTTTGTAGGGAAGGGTTACCTTTGTGAGAATATGTTCAAATGTAATGTTATCAGTAACTATAATAATAATATGATTTCTGCTTATATTGTTGAGTCTTGTGATTTATGGCATATGCGAATAGGACATATTAACTTTAGAAAATTGAATGATATGATGAAATCAAATTTAATTCCGACTTTTGATAAAAACTCAAATTCATGTACTACTTGCATGCTAACTAAAATCACAAGACAACCTTTTAAAAGTGTTGAAAGAAGTTCTAAGGTATTAGATTTAATTCACTCTAATGTATGCGATTTACATGGTTGGCCTACAATTAGTGGTAAAAAGTATTTTGTCACTTTTATTGATGATTACTCTAGATTTTGTTATGTTTATTTAATGCACTCTAAGAATGAAGTTTTAGACAAATTTAAAATATTTAAAGCACAAGTAGAACTTCAACATGAAACTTTTATTAAGTGTTTTAGAAGTGATAGAGGAGGAGAGTTCTACCATCCTGAGTATTTTGAGTCCACTGGTATTGTGCATCAAACAACTGCACCATATTCCCCATAACAAAATGGAATTGCAGAAAGGAAAAATAGGGTATTAGAAGAAATGGTGAATGCCATGTTATCCTATTCTGGTCTATCTGAAGGTTATTGGGGTGAAGCCATGTTAACTGCATGTTATTTGCTAAATAGAGTTCCCAATAAAAGGAAAAAGATAACCCTATATGAACTCTGGAAGAAAAGAAAACCCAATCTTAACTATATAAAAGTTTGGGGATATAGAGCAATTGTTAAGGTTCATGAACCAAAAAGAAAGAAATTGGGAGAAAGAGAAATTGAAAGTGTATTTATGGGCTATGCTGAAAATAGCAAGGCCTATAGATTCATGGTTGTTGAATATAATGACTCATATCCTATTAACACAGTGATTGAGTCAAGAGATGCAATTTTTCAAGAAAATAGATTTAACTCAATTCCACATCCCAAGGAAACTTTATGTTCTAGTGTACAAAGCCTAGAAAATAATGTATCTAATAATGATACTTTGACATGTTCAGAACCCAGAAGAAGTAAAAGAGCCAGAAAAGAAAAAGATTATGGCCTAGACTTCTTTATGTTCCTTGTAAAAGGTACAAATGATTCCAGTAACAGTTATGGACCAATTTGATACAATTTAGAGAGTGACCCAAACACATATGAAGAGGCAATAAAGTCTCAAGACTCTTCCTTTTGGAAATAAGCCATCCAAGAGGAAATGGACTCAATCATGGAGAATAAAACTTGGAAATTGGTAGACCTCCCACCTGGATCCAAACCAATAGGTTGTAAATGGATCTTTAAGAAGAAAATAAAAGTTGATGGTACCATTGATAAATTCAAAGCTAGACTTGTTACCAAAGGATTTACACAAAAAGAAGGTATCGACTACTTTGATACTTATGCACCTGTTGTAAGAATTGCATCCATAAGAGTGCTTTTGGCACTAGCTTCTATCTATAAGTTTGTAATCCATCAAATGGATGTTAAAACTGCTTTCCTAAACGGAGAGTTAGATGAAGAGGTGTATATGAAACAACCTGAAGGATTTGTTGTCAAAGGGCAAGAACATAAAGTGTGTAAATTGACTAAATCCTTATACGGGTTAAAACAAGCACCCAAACAATGGCACCAAAAGTTTGATAAAGTTTTGCTTTCTAATGGATACAAAGTAAATGAATCTGACAAGTGCATTTATAGTAAATTTCATAATGGAAATGGTGTTATGATTTGTTTATATGTGGATGATATGTTAATCTTTGGCACTAATTTAGATGAGGTAGAAAAAACTAAAACTTTCTTATCAAAAAATTTTGATATGAAAGATTTAGGTGAAGCAGATGTGATTTTAGGAATTAAAATCATTAGAGATGGAGTAAACATTGGTTTATCTCAATCTCATTATATTGAGAAAGTGCTAAAGAAATTTGATCAATTTGATTGCAAACCTGTTACTACCCAATTTGATCAAACTATTAGTTTACAACCACATAAAGGATGCCATGTGGCACA
>NC_021165.2:40885797-40974607 GCF_000331145.2 Cicer arietinum
TTGTATGAGATACCAATTTGGCCAAAGCCAATGGCACCAATATCCATACATTGCGATAGTCAATCCACACTATCCAAAGCATATAGTCAAGTATATAATGGAAAATCTAGACATATTGGTCTAAGACATAGCTATGTAAAGGATTTAATTTTAAATGGAGTAATATCCATAGTGTTTGTAAGAACTGAAAAGAATCTTGCAGATCCTTTGAAGAAAGGTCTAACAAGGGACATGGTGTTGAAGACATCATTGGGGATGGGGCTCAAGCCCATATCTAATTAATCATCAATGGTGGAAAATCAACTCACACTTGAGTAACATCAAGTCTTGAGTTCAATGATAAAAGTACACTATTAGAATGATTGCAAGTACTTGAATATAGATACATCCCAAAGGTTGAAAGTACTTGGACCATAAGTATAAAGTTGGAAGGTTGAGTTTTACTCTTAATAGACATATAGCATAAATTTGCTGAAATACATATTATGGGTGTATTTCTGATATAGTCTACCTATGTGAGGATGAAGTGAGGCCGCTTCGAAGAGTTAAAGGGCTTGACTCTTAAATTCTCATGAAAAGGGTACATGACACAAGGCCTTAACAAATGTGTCATCTTTATAATTCTTTCGATAGTACCGAGATTTAATGTGTAAGTTGTGCACACTTATTCTAATGAATAACTGGTTCAAAGCTTGTCTACCAATCTATTCGGGATAAGTGGAACCCATAGCTTACTAAGTAGTGGTTCAAATCGTAAGATACCATTATCTGAAACCATGATATTTCCAAAATTATGGGACTAAGTATATTTTGAAAATGGTGGGGGATTGTGAGATATTTCCAAAATATTGGGTAATATGTGTGTCTATAATTGGATGTAATTGGAATAAAGTTCATGTTGGTTTAGTGGTTGTGTTCAAAGTTTGTTAACACAAGTTTTTGTGTTCGAATCTCGCTGGATGTTCCTTTTTGGATAAATTCAGCTTTGAAAAGACGTGACTGTTCATTAAAAATGAAAAGGCATAGCAGTGGATCGAACCCATGTCTTACTCGCAAAATAGAGGCACCAATTTGCCACCAGACCATTGCAATGCTTTGGTTAATATCTGAACGGTAAATAGATATATCCTTTCGAAAACAGTGGCAGAAGAAGAATTGCAACTCTTTCCAAGTGACATTATTTTTCCTATAAATAGGGTCACTTTGGACAGAATGCAAACAACGAATTCAAGTATTTTCCATCCATTTTCTTTCACTCGTTCTCATATACTAAGTCCACTTATTCTTTTCTAATGCATGAGAAAAGAATAGGTAACATTATTTTGTAACGTACTATTGAAAGATAGTCTTGGTGTGATAGTGCAAATCATATCAAGTTTTCCAAAGTACCCTGAAGGGGATTCGCTGGTTATCTCATTTGCATCCGATTGGTGGGGGCGAATCGAACCTAAAGGCTAGTGTAACAACACGCTTTGTAATTTGCTACATATAATCTTCATCAACAACTTCACTATTAAAGTCTTGCAGCAATTGTCACCAACACAGATCCAACAAAATGGAGTTTAGAGGCTCTTCGTCAACGAGGTCAAAAGATTTTTGGGAATATTCCAAGAAGGATCAAACACTTGCAAGATCAACTAAATGAGTTACATATTAAGGTCAAAACAAAGGAAGTAATAGATAAAACTAAAAATTTGGAAAATCATTTGGACAATATGCTTGAACATGACAAAGGTTGGTGGAGTCAATGTGACAAGGCTAATTAGCTCTAAAATGGCGACAAAAATACGAAGTACTTTCATCATAAAACCTCTTTTAGAGAAAGAATATCCATAATTTCTTCAATGCTTGACCAGAATGGGAATATCACTTATGATATGGATCAAATTGGCAACATTTTAACTACAAATTTCCAAGATCTTTTCCACACTAGTCTTCTAACTAACATTGAAGAAGCAACCAATGTCGTACCAGGTAGGGTTACTCAAGACATGAATGATATGTTGGATCAATGATTTATGGAGGATGAAAATAAACAAATTGTCATGTCTATGAAACCAATTGTTGTGCCTGGCCCAGAGGGGGTTACCTGCCATATTCTATCAAAAAAAATTGGGGAACGATTAGTAAGGACGTCACTGCTCTTACCCTGAACAGTATGAACAGATACGAGGATATCTCTAGTATTAATTAGGGTTGTGCAAAAAATCCGGTTATGAAACTGAATATATATTCATTTTAAATATCCAGTTAAAATCATATGGTTATAATCTTGTTTATTTATGAACCGATTGGATACTCACTTATGTTTTATATTTGGATTTGGTTTTTATCTATTTTTAATCCACTCAACTCCCAAAAATCCTAAATTTCCAAAACTCTAAAACGATTCTGATTTTGTCATCACCCCACCGACCTTCCACCTTTCGGCAGCGTTTTTCGATAATTTATAACTAACTTCATTTAATCAATTACTTATTACTAGAGTTGTCAAAAAAAAAAAAAAAAAAAAAACCAAACTCTAAAGTCTCCTTTAATTTTTTTTTACTAAGCCTCTAATATTAAGCTAATTTTTTAAAAGTCCCGACTCATTATTTCATTATTTTTTGTGGGGTTAAGTGAGGGGCTCATATGCCTCCAATATTTTGTTAATTTTGATTTTGATTTTTTTTGAAAAATTTTTCAACTTTTTTTTCAAAAAATATCGGAAAAGAATAAAAATAAAAAACTTTTTTTTTCTCGAAAAACTTTTTTTGGTGAGAAAAAGTTTTAAAAAAATTTATCAATAAAATTGAATTTTTTTCTTCTCAAATTAAACAATTATAAA
The DNA here is from genome assembly GCF_000331145.2 of Cicer arietinum. Taxonomy (NCBI): domain Eukaryota; kingdom Viridiplantae; phylum Streptophyta; class Magnoliopsida; order Fabales; family Fabaceae; genus Cicer; species Cicer arietinum. The sequence goes on from NC_021165.2 coordinate 40,888,625, forward strand.
TTATTCTTTATCAAAAAAAATTTATTGGAATATTTTAAGAAAAAAATTATTTCTCAAAAAAAAAAACCGATTTTAAAATTGAATTTTTCGACACCGGTTGCTTAATTAAAAACCAGTTATTTAACCATAACCAATTTTACAAGTGGTTTTATAACCAGTTTTAAACCAAATAATGGATTTAGTTATAAATTTAAATCCATATATTAGTTTTAAAATGGATATAGTTTGGTTTTTAAAAAAATCCAACCATGCACAACCCTAATATTAATAACACTTTTCTTTGCCTTATTCCTAAAATTAAATGTTCTACAAATCTATGTGATTTTCTTCCTATTATTTTAAGTAACGTGCTTTATAAAATTGTGGCTAAAACTTTGGCTAATAGGCTTAAAAAAATGATCTCGTCTATTGTGGGACCATTCCAAAGTGCTTTTGTCACTAACATGATTATAACAGATAATGGTATACTTGCCTTTGAGAACTTTCACTATATGAAGAATGACATAGTTGGTCTGAAATTAGATATGCCTAAAGTCTATGATAGACTAGAATGGAATTTTCTTAAAGGTATTATGCAAAGTATGGATTTCTCTAACAGGTGTTTGATCTTATTATGAATTGTATAGATTTCTCTAGTAAGTGTTTGACTCTTATTATGAATTGTGTGTTAAGTATCTCTTTTTCTATTTTACTTAATGATTCCCTTATTCCGTATCTTAGAGCTCAAAAGGGGTATTTGAAAAATAAATAATATAACAACTAGTTCTACCAATAACCTTTCAAGTCAAATTTGGAAGAAATTGGAGAGCATCACTACCCCTAAATATATTCATTTTATATGTCATGCTTCAAATATTAATAAAACTCACTGAACAAAAGGATTAACAAATACGAAAATATTAACATTTTTTCTTACAATAATTAATAATTTTCTTTTTAAAAACATGTGAAATCTACTAAAAAAAAGAGTCAACCATGCCTCAAATAGAAACGTCTGGAAATCAAGAAAACTGCATATATATTTACTTTGCGCCTTAGACTGGGAAAAAATAATTTTCTTCCAATACTCTCTTTCTTCTCACCATCATCAATTAGTGATAATTATTCGAAGGCATAAACAACAACAACACACGATGTGAAATCTTGATAAAGATTGGTACACTCCAAGAAGCTTTCTTAGTGCTCCAACCCAATATGATTTTCCAATAATTATACTACTACATATTCCTTCATTATTCTTATATTTTTCTTTTTCTTTCCTTATGTGCATGCTTATTTTTATATATATTTTTTTCTTTCTAGGGTGATCGGTTCATACCCAATAGAAGTTTAATTGATCTTGATCAAGCCCATAGTTTGCTCACTAACAGATCAACCAAAATATTCACAGCCAAAATTTCAATGTAATCTTTTTCGTTGATTCTTTCTTATAAAGTTTCTGATTTTTGTTGATCAAATTCTTAAGGGTTGTTTGTTACTTTACTTTTTCAAGATTAATCTGGTTTTAATCTTTTCTTTATTTATTTCAGTGTTGAAATTGTTCATTTTATTCTTTCTTATAAAGTTTTTGATTTTTCAATTTCAATACTTTCAAGAAAAGTAATTCTTGATCAAATTCTTGAGGATTTTTTGTTACTTTACTTTCTCAAGATTAATCTGATTTTAATCTTTTATTGTTTATTTGAATGTAGAAATCGTTTATTCTACAAAAAGTGGGGCTTTATAATGCTTTATTTAACATATTCTTCTTGTTATAATGACAGGGAGCGTATAGACAGAAATTGGATGAGCAGCTAACTTTGGATTCAGATGGGAGGCCGTTTCGGATGTTGGTTTTTAGGGGATGTCCAAAATCAAATAAAAACTCTATTCGTCATGTTGATGTTTTGCGACAACAAGACACTACAAAATTTAAAAATTAACCACAATCAACGTATCTGTCGAAAACTACTTCAGGTTTGGTTTTGATTTCATTTTAATCCATTTGTCAAATAAATTTATCTATGCAAAATGCACCTATTTGTTTTTTAGAGTGCCCTTGTTCAACTGCTAACATAGTTTCTTGCAAAGACCTTGAAATCCCAAATGTACTGACTTTTATTATATTAGAATACTGATTTTCTTTATGTGCACATGTTATCCTCTACTTAGTTTTTGTTTTCATGATTTGTAGAATTTCCCAACAGCTAGAATTGATTTAGTATTTTATTTTGTTGAGATAGTTTATGTTTATGTAGATAGGAACTTAGACATTCTCATATTATACGTAATAAATCATAGTTTGCCTAAATGTTGACATGCCTTTTGAATGGATCAATAAGATAAATCTTGTGTTGTAATCTAATTGGATTAATTGATTAATTGTGGTTGCAAAAGGAATCAAATGTATTAGATGCACCAGAAATCAGAAATGATTTCTACACAAACACAATGGATTGAGGGGAAAACAACACTCTAGTTGTTGCTTTAGACAAAGAAATATACTCGTGGAACTCTGTTACTGCTCATGTGTCTCGGTTGTTTAAATCCAATGACAATAATTATCTAACTAGTGTTTCTTGGTCAGAGGATTCAAAGTATTTGGCAACTGGATTTATGCACTCTAATCTTCATCTCTATGGTGTTGTCACTTCCAAGCTAGTAAATATGCATGCATCTCTCTCTATTCATCTGTTTGGTTTCACAATGGACTTATTCTTGCTTGGTTTCTGATTTTCAAATAAGAAAGCTAAAAGGTCATAGTGAAAGGAAAACAGCTCTAGCATGGAATGGAAATATTTTAACTTTTGGAAGCCATGACGAATCTATAATCAACCATGATGGTAACTAGCTTTAAATTTCTAAATGTTTTATTTATGAATACATTAAGTTATTGATAAAATAAAATATTGTGATAATAAAATAACATTTTGTTGTATTATGATGTTCTTGTGTGCAATTAGAGCAAAAAGTAACGTGACTTCCCAGGTAAAAGGACACAGAGAAACAATTTGCAGTTTAAAATGGTCGAAAATGGGAAATATGTTGGCAAGTGGTGGTACTAAAAATCTAGTCTATGTGTGGGAGTCAAATAAAATCAACTCATCAAAATTCTTGCATTGTTTTAAAGACCACAGTGCTTCTGTCAAAGCACTTGCTTGGTGCCCTTATGATTCATCTATGCTTGCTTCTGGAGGCGGCGTGGACGATAGATGTATTAAGCTATGGAATGTACAAAAGGGAACCAACATTTGAAACATAGATACCAAAGCTGATATTTCTGGATTAGAAAGGAATAGACATCACAAGGAGATATTAAGTGGCCATGGTTTTAGCCCAAATGCAGAACACAACCAACTTTGTTTGTGGGAATATCCATTTATGACTAAAGTCGAAACTTTGGGTATTCATACTTCGAGAGTCCTTCATCTATCTCAGGTGAATTTAGAGACGTTGATTGAGTTCTAATTAGTATATTTAACTACTAATTTCCTTATCACAAACAATGACAACAAGGGCAACATGAACACCCCTAATAGAAAGAAAAAAAAAGACACAAAAATAACACATATTCAATCAATATTTATTGTTTAAACTTTCAAAACATGAAATTTATAATTCATTGCAACATTATCAAAAAAAACACTAGGATTAATATTCTAATTCAACAAAAAGTTTGTCAAAATAAGAATAATTTGAGCAACTTGTGTGACAACACCAGCGTATTTTGGAAGTTCAGATGCATCTTGAAATGGTGGAGTACCTAGTGAATTGCCTGAAATACAATCATCAACATCAGACATGATAGTACTTGCACACATATTCACCCAATTGTAATCTCCGCTCTTTAAGAGTTGTTGGGTTTCGGAAACCTCACCAAGCGCTCCTTCGTTTGCTCCAAAATTCGACAAACAATTATTGTAATGAGTTTTTGTCTTGGGATCACTACTTTGTCCACTTAGTTTCATGATTAGGTTGATTGTGTTGGTTATGTCGGTACGAACAACATCAATAGTGTATTGTGTAAGACTGACGAGGTCTTCAGTTACGCCACCGGGTTTCGATTTGAGAAGATTTAAACAAAACAAAAAAAGGGGTATTTAGCTTTGTTGCAAATGGTTCCAATATATGCAACTTTGACTCCATATAAGGAAGTAACACATAAAAGAAACACAAGTGCAATAAGTGAGAAACGAGACATATTGTATTTGTTGGTTTTTTTGTTTTTCTTTCTCTTCTTCTCAATTCGCATCGAAACCTTCAAGAAGCAAAACTGATTTGCGCATTTCAGTGAAGTTGACTATGGAATGAGGTTGATCGTGGCGGTCTACTGTTGAGCCTTAAGTCAAGATTGTTAGACGTAGGAGGTATTCAAGTGGGGAATTCCTAGGTGACTTGGAGGTAGCACTCCAAATATCGAGAGCTACCATTCAACACACGTTTACCTCGATTGTCGCATATATGTGTCTCGGGTTGAATTAAGGGATCTATGAGGACAAAGCCAATTTAAATTTTCTGTCCACTTGTGTGGTGGCATAGTTTCAAACTTTTTAACTAAGTACTTTAGAGTTAGAATAGCACCAAAGAAAGAGGAGGAGTCTATAGTATAAGAGCATGTATAGCATTACTTGATTTGTGTTGACTGACTTGACGTTGTCGAATGCATCATTGTTTTACATTATTATTGTTAACTAGATTATGGTCCACACGTTGCGCGGATATTAATTAATTAATTTTATAAATTTTATAAGTAATATTTTATGTATTATAAATATAGTTATTTTATAATATTACTCTTTTGATTTGTAATAATTGAGTATGATTAGGAAAATTAAAATGAAGAAAAATCATGTTTATGATAATCATTTAATTTAATTTTTAAAATATTTTGCAAAAATTTGCATGATAACTTATTATATAGGATGATTGTTTGTCTCCTTGTACTTTGATTGTCAATTTATTTTTCAACATATAATGGTACTTGTATTTATTTGATGAAATAAAATATAAAATACAAACCAAAAAATAAGATGTAAAAAGTTAAAAACATGATTGATTATTTAATATTTTTTTATTTTAAATAATGTTAATGTTGAATTATATTGTAGAGTAGTCTAAATTTATTTGTTTTATTAGTATGATGTTTTAATTGCGAGCATGAGAAGTTGTTGTAAACACATTTTTTTATTGAATATATTTCATCAAGAGTTTGAAATTTATTTTATTAAACATTTACATATACTTTAAATATAATTTTAGGTATTTAAAAGTTTTAACTAATTGTTTGTGCAATTGAATTGTAGTTATGTTGATATGTACCAAAAATAAATTCTATTGAAAAATAATTTAATTTTATGCAATACTTAATTTTTTATTTATTTTTTAAAATTCAAATTATCATTATAATAAGAAAAATTAAAATAAAAAATAGCATTCAATTACAAATATATAATTTAATTGATGAAAGTTTAGTGTTAACATATTTTTTCAGAATACATGTATAGTAAAATTTTGTTCATTATCTTTTTTAATATATTCATGTATTATAATTTTAAATAAATTTGTGTATTTTAATAATTGGAAGCAATTTTTATAATAATTTTTAATATATTCGTATTTTATGATTATTTTTAATAAATTTGTGTATTTTCTGTCAAATAGAATATATATTTTTATTTTACAAAATGATAATATTATACAATTATTTAATTTATTTATTCACAAAATTCATTTGATATATTTGTTAATTTATTTATTCACAAAATCCATGTCCTTGAATGTATATAAAGTTTCATTATATATGCATTAATTTAGTTTTGATGTACTTAAATGTATTGAGAAATAAATTGAAAGTAATTGATTGACATAAATTGAAATTAAATGAATTGATAACGTAAAATATTATAAATATATTATAATGTTACTCATATAATTGATTGACATAAATTAAAAGTAATTATAAATGCATTATAATGTTATAAAAAAAATTATAAAAAATGCATAATAAGGTGACAACAAAATAGATTTGGGTTTGTTTTATGTATTAAATTTGATAATAATGTAGGTAAGATTTCACGATTTCGAATAGTTACTATGGAAGTACTGGAAGAACGTTGTCACTTTCTTTCGAGAGATACCTAATTTATACCAATTTATTATTGTTACCATGTTGAGATAATACAAATAATTTGATAAAGAACATTTATTACAATATTTATGAGTGATTTGGTGGTTTTTTCTGATAAATTTAATTAACAATTGAATTTTCAACGTATAAAATCATTACTCACCCTAAGTGGAATAATATAGTTGTACATGAAAGGAGGATTGATACTATAATACATTAATAAGTGTAATTGATAGTGTAAAATATTACTCATTATAAAAACAAATGAATTATAAAAATATTATAGAAAAATGTAATGAGTAATTGAATTTTCAACGAATGAAATCATTGAAATAATTGTGTACGAACGTTTTCGGAGAGTTACCGCAAAGACGTCGAAAAAGATGATTTCGAATCGAGATTCGGTGAGACGGTCGCCACTTTCTTTGGATGGAGTTGATCTTGACTGATTTATACCGATTTATTATCTTTACCATATTGAGATAATACAAAGAATTAGATAAAGAACATTTATGACGATATTTATGAGTGATTAAGTGGTTTTTTCATTGAATTTCATGAGTAATTGAATTTTTAATGTATAAAATCATTATTGACCCCTAAGTAAAATAATTATGCATGAAAGCAAGATTGATACTCATAAGTGTAATGATAGGGTAAAATATTACTTATAATAAAAAAGTGCATTATAGAAATATTATAGAAAAATGTAATGAGAATTGAATTAGTAATTGGATTTTCAAGATATGAAATCATTGAATAATTGTGTATGAACGTGAAATGAAGATTGATAACGTAAAATATTACTCATATAATAAAAATGCATATAATTTGATAATAATCAGTCAGATTTCAGGATTTCGAAAAGTTACCGTGGAAGGACGTAATTGTGTATGAAGGCGAAAGGAGGACTTGTAATGTAAAATATTACTCATATAATTGATTGACATAAATTGAAAGTAATAAGAAATGCATAATAAGGTTATAAAAAACTTTACAAAAAAAAATGCATAATAGGATGACAACAAAATAGATTTGTAGGTTTATTTTATGTATACAATTTGATAATAATCTAGGTAAGATTTCACGATTTCGAAGAGTTACCGCGGAGAGACGTCGAAGAAGATAATTTCAAATTATGAATCGGCAAGACTATCGAGGATGACAAAACAAAAACAAATAGCGGTTCTACGGTTCCAAATATCTTTGATGACCTTATTTCCATCAAATTCATGTTATAATTGAAACAACAAATTAAGGAAATCAGAATTTATGAGTGAATGAATAGCTAGCAGGTTTCAAAAAGATCAAGAATGCAACCAACTTGAGTTCACTCCTACACCCCTAGATAAGAAAATGTAAAATTAGCAAAATAAAATAAAATAATGTATCAATATATATAAAATAATAAATCTACATACAAAACCAGTTTTTAAACTTTCTTCTGATTTTTTTCCTTTATTCATCATCCATAATAAACCATGAAAAAATTCATAGTAAACTCAACGGAAAAACTACACCAATTTCTGAACTTGATTCAATCTTGGATTCATAATTATCCTTCTCACCTTCTTAGTATCAACAATCATCGGTCCTAAATCCATCCTTCAATTACCAATCGGCAATTTTGAAGAGCTACCGCGGAGCTCACCTTCTTAGTATCAACAATCATCAATCCTAATTGTATCCTTCAATTAAGATTATTCAAAAGAGTTAGGAATCAGGATTTTCATTTGTATATATTTTTATAGACCTGAGGCAATGTTTTCTAAGATTCATTGTGCGATTTTGCATGCTCTCCTCCCAAAATGCATAGAGACTTTCGAAGGCAGATCCGAGTTGGTCCGGGGAGAGAGGGGGGAGGATTGGGAGCAGAAGCATTAAAAAAATTAGAATACAGAAAAAGAAATTGTGGATGGAAGACAAAACAAAATTAGGGATTAAAGAGATTAAAGAAATTGTCGAAGGAAGAGGAGAAACAAAAGATATGATTAAAAAAATTAGAATGGAGAAAATGAAATTGTGGAAGAAAGACAAAAGAAAATTAGGAGTTTAGAAATTGAGTAGAGCAAACTCTCAAGACGTACACATCAGCTTTTTGACTGATGTGGGAAATATTTGCATATGTGGAGGAAATATGATGAGGTGACAACGGAGTCTGTTTTAAATATATATAATAGATTGTGATTTGATATGATACAGTGTTTAATTAATGTTTTATGTGTTCTTCTCAATTATTTTATACTATTACATGTTTTCGAAGTTCACCCCTCGTTGCTTGTGTTTGACGCTTGCAAGAGTGCAATTATTTCAGGTTATTGATTGGTGATTCATGCTCTGATATGTGATACTGGGTGGGAGTAATTTGTTGTGTTTTGTTGAGTTATTAACTAATTTTTGTTTTGTAAACTCTATCGATCAATTATGTTATATTCGATCTTTTATTTGGGGATAAAAATTAATTGTCTCTAAGTTTTGAACATGTTTTTATGTTAGAAATATTTGTTTAATAAACTTCAGCTATATTCGATGTTAAAAGATTTTTAATTAAGAATTTTTATGCAAATGTCTTGTGTAAGTATGAGTGTGACGTCCTAAGCCTTACATTTTAAAATAATTTTTTTTATACTCTATTTTGAAACTGTTGGAAATCTCTTCCAAAACTAGTGTATTTTACTTTTTATTTCAATTTAGGTTTAGGTTATCACACGAGTCGTAACACTCAAAATCTTATTATTATATTTTAGTAAATAATAATACATTATTATTATTATATGTGTATTTGATATAATTGATAATTTTATTCGTGTTTGTCTTAATAATTTATCTAAACTGTTAATAATATTAATATTTTGTTTGTTTTTTCTTTTAAAATCAAATAAAGATAGTAATAATAATAATTAAATAAAAGAAACTAAATCACCTTACTAGTAAACGGTACCCTTCCTTTTCAGATGGCACATACATCAAACATTGGTGAACCTAAGATATTCCTTTTTTGATGGTAGATTTGCAGTCTCAAAACCTTGAGGAAACATATCCTTGGCTTGTTCATTGGTGACATCAGGGGAAATGACAACAGGGTCCCCTGGCTTACAGTTAGCAGGAGGTGCAATTTTATGCTTAGATGCCTTCTGAAGTGACTCTACTACCCTCAGCACTTCATCCATGTTCCTCCCAGTTGTTGCAGGGTACAAAAAACTTAGCTTGATCTACAAGAAATAAATTAACTAACCCATTATTTATTAAAGAAGATAAAATACTATAAAATTAATAATTTAGGTAAAAGATTTTTGCTTTGCACCTTCTTATCTGGCCCAATTATATGAAGAGCCCTTGATGGTAGGTTCCCATTGGAATCTTTCTCATCAGGATCTACCATGTTGAGTTGCTTGATGATTTCTCTTTTGGGATCACTAATTATTGGATAGTTCACCTTTGCCCCTGGCTGTAATTACACATTTTTTTACATTACATTTTATTGATACACCATATTTACAAACATTCACTCACATAATTTTGATAACTTTTCCATCAAGTCACTTTCAACCAAAGTCAATTTTAAAAAATAATTCAGTAAAAATAAATTTACACAATTAGAAACATAAATATAATTTTAGTGTGCAAGTAATGACTCACAGTGTGGGCTTCAATGTCTTTGATCCACTCCTTGTGTGATTCCAAGTCATCACAAGACAAACCTACTAGCAAAACTCCTCTTTTATAAAATTCAGAAGCATACTGAGCCATTTTACCAAGTTCCGTGGTACAAACTGGGGTGAAATCACCTGGATGAGAGAAGAGAATGGTCCATGTATCAGAACAGAATTGATGGAGTTTGATCTTGCCTTGAGTTGTATCAACTTGAAGATCAGGAATAGTGTCTCCAATAGTAAGGCCAGGCATTTTTTATGCAAAAGTATTGAATTTGAGAATGATTTTGAAACCGGTGTTACAGAATGAGTGCTTATAAAGAGAGAGCAGTTGTTTGCATGAACAGAACGTGGCAAGTTAGTGGGTGTGATTATCAACCTGCACCCTGCTGTTGCTTACATTTACGACCACGTATGCTCCTACTTTTGACCTTTCCACTTTTTCACGTCATAATTGTTTCTGTTTTTCAAGTTTGAAAAAGGGAAAACAATTATAAATAAAAACAAATTCCGTTGCCGGGACTTGAACCCGGGTCTTTCGGGTGAGAGCCGAATATCCTGACCAACTAGACTACAACGGATCATGCAATTTGTAATCTATACATTATTTAAAAAGGAGCATCTATTTTATTTTGTGCCTTTAATGTTACCTCTAATTGTTAGTATGGTTAATTAAAATTTAATGTATTTTAAAATTCAAAGAAAAACAATAAAAGAAGTTGTTATTGGATCAAAAAATATAAGAGAATTATTAATAAAATAGTATGAAGTTGATAATTTATCTGCTACAAACATATGAAGGAATTGTTAAAATAATATTAGAAGTTATTTATTTTGCTACCTATTCAACCGCGTTATTTTGATATATATTTTTTTAATTAAATATATTTGATTTGATTTTTTAAATTATTTTTTACATTTTTATTCATTAAAATAATGATTAATCATTTGTTATTTTTTTACATAAAAATTTGAATAAATGAGAAACGTTAAAATAAAGTATTATACTATATTCGTTTCTTTCTTAGAAGTCTTAAATTGAACTTTAACATTGAAGAAACACCTAAACCTAACGACCTCTCCATCTAGTGTGAGTCTCTTATATCCTATACTTGAACTACCGTTAATATCAATGGAACTCGTCTTCTAACTACACCCTCAAGAAGACTTTCTATACAAGAATCCAACACTGTGACTTTCGATATAAAGATTTAACCCAGTGATCAAAATGCTTCAGGATAACAAGATATTTAACACCACACCTCCAACCAAAAACTTAAGGCAATGGATCATCAATCTTATATATCAAACATTTACTATGTTTTTTTTAGTAGATGTGAAACTTAACCACTTGAATTAATCACTTACATTAGAAAATAGAGTAGACGTTAGGAATAAAATAATCAATATATTTTTTACTAATTTTATATTATTAATTAATATTTTAATTATTTATTTATTGTTTTTTTTTTGTTTATCTTATCAATTCATACACACATATATATATGTGTGTGTGTAGCATGTCACATCATACAAAATCCTTTATTGGTTAAGTTTGTTTGAAAATCGTTAATAAGATATTAAATAAATTTGATCGTCTAAATAAAACCTCGTTTTATATAATTTGTGTCATAGATAAGTTTGAAAAGAATGAAAAATCTTATTCTTACTCTAATTATTAGTAATGTTCGATTACAAAATCAATAATAAGTAGGCTTTGCCCTCTTTTTATAAAAAAAAATAAATAATGATCAATTATCTAAAATATCTTTTTTAATTAAAAAAAGAACCTAGTTATTATTTGGGATTTCCTATGTATTCCTCATCACGCAGTATAGCCCTAGTAAAAAAAGCTAGTCATTATTCATATAAATAAATATGAACCTAGTCGAAATATATATATATATATATATATATATATATATAACAAAGTTTGTTACAATATCTACCGTGTCGAATCTCCTTTTTCTGCATTCTATTTCCAATACCTCCCTGCATATTAAAAAGCCAGTCATAGTCACAATTCCGCACACCGATCGTTATCTCTTGGTTGTGATTTTGTCGACTACTGCTATCGGATTAAAGAATCTGAGCATATATTATCTTTTTACAGGATCTTCCATTTCGTCTGGTTAGTTTCCTGCCATTCTTAAATTATTTGCGAACACCCACTGCCTTGCCAGTTTTAATTGCTTATGAAATAATTTTTTGTTGTAAATTTCATACAATATGATGTAGGAAACAATCTAATACAGATAAGGAACATGTTGATTATTATGAAAAGTACTTTTTTCACAAAGGTGTAATTGTAAATGAATCGTTTGCCTTTCTGTCTCTTCTACAGTTCTTCTCTACCCCATGATTTCTAATTTAATTTCTCCTCTTGCACATTCAGATCATGCACCTCAGACTATGTAGCAAAGCTGTTTTGGAAAGTGTGTAACTAACTGAAAACAAACTATTGATACACGAAGAAAACTATTTTCATGTGATGTATTTACCTATCAGTAGACTAATTAACATCTTGAATGAATGGTAAAGTGTGGTTGATGGTTTCTAATTTATTGCCTTTTCTATTTTGGTTGATTTTTTTTACAATTATGATTAAAACTAATATATTCTTTTAATTATATTTTATTTGAATATCAACTATTTATAAAATGAAACGTTGATCTCAAAATTAATGCGTTTTGAACGAAAATTGTAAAACTTTTCTCTAAAGTAAAAAAATAGTTCTCTATAATTTTAAAAATAGCAAAATTGTTACATTATACTGAAATTAACGTGATAAATTCGATTGAATATCTAAATCAGCTGATATTAAAATCTTATGAAATGTAATTTCTTGAGACAATTCTTGATTGACATGCTTTTAAACTCTCTTCCATATAAACAATTGTCAATATATTTTCAATCTTATAAAAGAAAAACATTCTCGATCTGTATTAGTTATTGGCATACATATTTCCTATTTCAAGTCGATGTCATATATATATATATATATATATTATAGTTATCAAACATTCTAAGTGTTTCAAAAATTCAACTAAGATACACAATTATGTTAATAAAGTTATAGGTATCTACAATATTAAAATATTTTTGGATATATTACAAGTAGTATAAATCTTACCTATTTATTTTTAGTAAATAATTTATTTGTATTTGATTTGGCTGTGTGGTTCTATTACCTTGACGGATTATTAGAGACGATAGTCGATGAAGACACGACAAATTAGCATATCATATTCATTTGGCGAAATCTTCAATTGAGGTAAGAGGTGAATGAGGTTCGATTTTATGAGTATAAAATAACGTGAGATGAACGAGAATACCGTAATTCCCATATATTCATCTGGGACTTACTACGTACGGTCGAGTCATATTGTGTAATAATAGTTAATTAATAATATATGAATAGTAATAGCGATGACTAAAATATAATTTAACAACTAACAAAATTGTCGTGAATTTATTTACATCAAGATTGCATGTTGTTTGATTTTATGAAATCATATGTCTTTGGCCACTCTTGTGCTGACTGTGCTCAATTTTTGCATATTATTTTAATATTGACAAGTTTCCTGAATTTCATATTACATGTATACAGAGAATGTTGTTGCATTTCAACTCATTATTTTTCTGGCAAGTTAAGAGCCTGTTTTGTTTCCAAAGAGTTTATTTCTCATTATAGTAAGGAGTGTCTGTTTGGCATGTAACTTTGCTTTAGCTAAAATCATTGCCATGTAAACTAGTCAAGGCTAGACTTTGATTAATTGCATAATTGAAATCTATTAAAAGGCTTAATGCATAAAAGTTACATAATGGAAGGGACAGTTGTTTGTGTATTGTGATCAAATGTAGTGTACCTTGAGATGAAAGTCCTTCATTTTTTTTAGTATTGAATTTTGCTACATTTTGTTGGTGTTGCATTTTGCTACCTTAACGTCTAGTTCCAACTTCTTGTTTGACTTATAGCGCATCTTATTGTTCATTGTGAGAAGTGTAAACTAAATATTGGAATTTTATTGTGATTGACTGATATACATATATAATGATGTAAATTCTGATGTATATTGTGAATTCAAACTGAAATTTATTGAGTCGTAATAATCGAGTAAGTATGAGATAGGTGTTATAGGTCGTAGTGAGGATTATTTTGTCATCATATAGGGAGGGTCGGACAAACCTAGTGATTCAGAGAAGTACAACGAATGAACCTGATCGTGGAGGGCTACAGTCGAACTGTAAGGTAAGACTGGTAGACCTTGGGGGTACCTCTGGTGGGGAATTCCTAAGTGGGTTATTCCCTAAGGTCGGGAGCTACCGTGCAACACAAGAGTACCCTGACCATCGCGTATATGTGTCTCGGGTTAAGTTGAGAGGATATATGAGGACTTGACCATTCATGAATTGTTTGTCCACTCTTGTAGTGGCAAAGTATCAGACCTCCTAACAAAGTACTTAAGAGTAGAATGGTACCAAAGGAGGAAGAAGTATAAAGTATAAGACATGCATAACATTTCATCTTTGTAACTGTTTTATTGTGATTGAATTAGATTAACCTTTAATATTATGTTCTTGAATGCTTCTCTTTATTTGTGATGTTGTCTACTTGCGTGTTCTCCTCGTTTATCTTATAATGTTACATAATTTCGAAACTCACCCTTCATTGTTTGTGTTTGGCGTTTGCGATGGATGCAGATGAGTTGCAAGCTGCACGTGATGACTAGTACCATTAGAGTGGTGAAAGCCATCTTGTCTTGAAGACTTTATTATATATGTTTTTTTGTTAACGTCTTTTAGTTTGGGAATTCTCGTTCTGATAGTGAGACCGGGGTGGGACTATATTTGCAATTATTACTAAATTTATTTGCATGTACATCCCAGAGATTTTGTTGTCTAAAATTATGATTTCAAGTTGTTATGTTTGATGGAAAATTTTGGATTAATGTGATATTTTAAATGATTACGTGATACCTTTTACTTTGAAAAAAAAATGTTTGAAAGTTTATATATCTTTTATTTGAATATATTCATTATTATAAAAAAAAATAAGAGAAAATAAAATTTATATTAATTTAGAGTTTAGGGTGTCACAGGAGTAATCTCTTGTTTGTACATACTTAGCATGTGAGAAGAGATGATGGTACTCATATTGTCATGATGAGTAACATTGGATTGTTTGCTTGTTATTTGGTTAACATGTGCATCATATTCACTACAAGAAATATATGCATTTGTGATTGTTAAAAGTCTAAACAAACGGAGAAAGAAGACATTTGTGGCGAATTAAGCGACCACAAAATGCAATTGTTATAATTAATATTTATAGCGGGTTTTTCTGTCATAAACTTACAAAGTAAAAAAATTTATGATGGTAAAATTTGAATTTTACTATATGTGAAAGATTTTTTACCAATAGTTTGTGAGTTTTTTTTTTCCAGCCACAAATATTTTTAAGTTGGCCACATGTGCATATATTTTTTGAAGTGATTTCATATGAGAATTATGCAGATGAATTGTAGCTATGAATTGGGACTATGAGACCACAAGGTTTGTGGAAATCCTAGGTGACACGTGACAATCCCACAGTGTTGGGATGTACTTCAAAAGTTGGACAACTCTAACTAGTGACATGACAATATCATACAAGTGAGAGTGTGAAGCATATGGAGCCTTTAGAAATTATTAGAGTAAAAACAATGATTAATGAATAACATCAGAATTATTATTGAAAATTAATTTGTTTACAAAAATAGAATCTAACTTATATAGATGGTGGCTTGCTTCTTTAATTTCTATGAGATTAGAGAGTCTCCAAGAAATATGCAAAACACGTTTACTGATCTGCAGGCAGAAAAATGTCCAATGTTAGAGAAGATTTGAGATATTTCATTACTCTTATAGTTGCCTCAAAGTGTGTATTTGAAGGAGAATTCATATGTTGACTGAGTTATTGTACAAAAAAACTGAAATATGGTCTTGCGTTTGTTAGGTAAATGAGCTTGCCGATTAGTAGTCGATAGATAGATGGATCTTGCATAATGTAACACCCCAAATTTTAAAATAAACTTCATTAATGAAATAGGATTTTAAGTAAATAAATTGATTTAAAAATTATTTTATAATATATATTGATAAGTTTTGTAATTAATTTTCGTTATATGAATGTTTTCTATGATCTGCTAGTTTTATATAGTACTAAATGAGTAATATTATAACACCTTGAATTTATTGTTATTATAAATTAGTAATATTTTCTTATACGTATTTTGTTGTGATAACTTTCTACGTAGTTCTTTTTATCTACTTATTTTGATGATTTATTAAAATTAGTAATTATTAATATTATATCTAATTTTTATATTATATATAAGTATAGAGTCGTGCATATTAATTTTAGATTGTTATTATATTAAGCCTCATATTTTGTTATTATTGTTAACTAGAACTTTGGTAGCTAAATTTATTTTTAATATATAAATATATATAATAATGATGACTGATGAGATACAACTATGCGTAGTCCTAATATGCATACAAATTTATAATATACATATTATCATGTAGCCTAGTTAATAGAAACTCTAATAACCCAATCCTCGTCTTGCAGTCTAGTTAATAGTCACTCTAATAATTAACACATGATTTCCCTCTCCAAACTCTACTTCTTTTCCACCGGTAACATGAAACTTATTTTCCAACTTGGCTTATACACTGTTCACTGTAATCAAGTTATTCAAATATGCAATGATTCTAACTACGAGACATGTCACTTCAATTTAATTATCTTTTATATGTCAGAAAACCACCACAGTTGTTGCAAGTGGTCGATCTTGAATTCTTTCTCATTTTGCCATGGAAACGCACGAAACCTTGGCTTCTCACACAAAATCTACCTTTGAACTCATTTATGGCCTCGCCTTGGCCAGTCGTGGCTCCGGTTATCTGTAAACAACTATTTTTGTTTTTGAACTTTTTTGGAAACCACGTTCATCTTTTCAAAAAATTGACAACATTTTTAGATTCCTCTCGTCAAAACTTTCAAGAAGCAATACTGATTTGCATTTTTTGGTGAAGTTGATGTTGCACCCTTCCGATGCTCTGACGAGTCGGTGAAAATTTTTATGTCTTTGTTTTTCCCTGTTGTGTTGACTCCATTTTGATCCTAAAATTATTTTTAATTATTTAATATTTATTCCTATGCTCTGGATAATTTTTCAGTCGTGTCTCGGCGAGTTTGTGAACTCGTTGTTATTTTTGAACTTGCTCGTGTACGCTGTTGATCTGCATTTGTTGTTGAAAACTTCCATTGACTTATGTTTTTGAGAAAGCGTCAAAATAGAGTAAAGAGTGAGAGAGCGTTTGAATTCATGAGTATAATATATTGTGAGATGAACTGAAAAACCGTATTTTCCAACGATTCATCTGAGGCACGCTACGTACGAAAATAGCCATTTGAGGGATAAATTAATTAGTGTACAAATATTAAAATTGTGAGATTAAAATATAGAATATAAATATTTATCAGGTGTTGATTGATTTAATTTATTTAAATGTGTGGCATTTGATATTATTGTGATATTGAGTGTTGAATGAATTTTATGTATATGTGTGATTAGATGATTTTATGTGATATGATAATAAAAACTGGATGCAATGTGATGATTTTATGTGATGGTGATGATGTGTGATTAATAATTGTGATGTTATAAATTTGTGATGAGATTATTGAATTAACACCATAGTTGATGAAATAGTGGTGATTCCAATTTGTGTTTGAGATAACGGTCTTAATGGAGTATCATAAGCCAACGAGGGGAGAAAATAAATATTGAAGAATTTGTGAAGTTGAGATTATTTTTTCATCATATAGATAGGGATTGAAAAGCCTAGTGAAGTAGTTAAAATATCACTATAAGGGGGGTTGAATAGAGATATTGTAGTTTTTAAAATTTTCTTTTAACTCTGTGTCCTCTACTAGAGGATAATAGTCAGACGATAGAAATTTGAAGCTTTAAGTGATAGTTAAATAAATAAAGAGGAAAAAGTATAGAAAATGACACACTCAAATTTATACTGGTTCACCCAATGTAGGTTACGTCAAGTCCTCACAAACTTGTGAGTTTTCACTATAGCTCAAAATGGCTTGTCCTCGTACGAAACTCTTTTTCAACTGTGTATTTTCTTAGCCTCACCAGACTTACTACACTGTATTTTTACTAACCATAACAGGCTTACAAAATAACTCAAGTATATATCAACTTGAGGGTATACAAGTAGTAATGTGTTTGATTTGTTTTGGGGATCAAATTACAACTTTCTAAGATAAGATAATGATGTGAAGTTGTATATAACACACTCAATAAAAATGATCCTTGAATCTGTTTAAGTTTGGAAGATTGTGTAGAATGAAGAGAATGATGATAAACTTGAATAACTTGGATGTTTTTCTTGTAGATGTTTCTCTTGATGTTTTAATACTCCTCTATTTATAATTGTCTTTGGAGCTTCAATCATGTGGGTTAGAAAAATATAGCCGTTGGAGACTTTGTTAAGTTTCCTTGGATTTGTCTTTATTTGCAAAACTGTCATTTAGCCTTTATCCTCATGCTAAGTATGCTGAGCGGATGACTGTGGTGGTCCATCCTCAGATATGGTTTATATGAGGATGAGACTTTCATTAATTTTGATGTGACTTGTCATTTTTGGCTTTTTCTTTTCCCAACACCTATAATGTCGTGCCTCATAACTCAAAAACAACATTTTTTGTACTTTGGTACTTTTACTCTTTTTCCAATGTGTGAGGATGAATAGATAACAAAAGTTAATCCTCTCTTCTGCATTGTTTATCCTCTAATCGTAGAGGTTATAATTTCATCCATGAGGAAAAGTATTAAGTGATTGTTGGAGACTTGATTAAATGTCCATGGTCATTAATCTGATTTACAAAATTATCATTCAGTTGTCCTTGTAATGCATGAGCTTAGGAGGATGAGTTTGAAGTCCATCATCGGATAGGAGGTTTAATCTTCCTTGAAATTCGGACATGAGTTGTATTTTCCCTTTTTGCTTTTCCAAGACTTTTAGGGTCCTTATTTTTAGGTTGGTACAACATTTTTCCTTTTTGACTATTCCCTAATAAGATCATAATATTATCCTCTTATGGTTCAACCTCTGATAGGAGGATAAAACTTCCATAAATTAGGGCATCACTTGTACTTTTGACTTTTTCATTTTCCAAGAATTGTAGAGTCTTGCTTTTCAACACTTTTTCGTACTATGGTACTTTTGGATTTTTTTTCACGTGCGAGGATGAATATTTTATATGAGTTCATCCTCTTTTCTGCTTTGTTCATCATTTGTCGTACGTTCATCCTCTTTTCTATTTTGATTATCCTCTGACATAGACGTCATAAAATCATCCTTATACTTTAGCATTGCTTGTCTTCTAACAAAGATTCATCTTCTTTTAATTTATGACGTACATTTATCTTCTGAGTGTATATGCTCCAGTTTAGAGAACATGTTGGATTAAGTCAAATTTTTCTTCTTTTAATCAAGATGATGAGGAACCTGTTTTCAAGGATGTTCATGGATGATCATCCTCAAATCTGGATTTTTCATTCTCATATATGGATTCTTCATCCTCTAATCTGGATTTTTCACCCTCATATCTGGATTCTTCATCTTCTAATATGGATTCTTCATCCTCTAATTTTCATATAGACACATCTTGGCCCATAGTTTTTTTTTGACTTCTTCCAAGAGATTTTAGGTGTGATTGAGCTACAACATATTGTGATTATCATCCTTGGCTTGAGGATAATTATATTTATATTTATGAATTAGTCTCCCGAATTCTTTCATTGTTGAGTTGATACAATGCATTGTGTTATTATTTTATATTAATTTATACCTATATATAAAATATATATATATATATATAGTGTTTTTTTTAATTTTATTATTTATTTAAAATATTTTATTGATAATATTATAATTTTTTATACAACTACATATTTGAATTTTTTTTTGAATACGTAGAAACTCAAATTTCACAGATAGTACATAAATACATTTTATATAAACATATTTGAATTAAATTTGTGTAAATATATTTCAGCGCAGTTTAATTAACATCTAAACACTCATTATCTACAAGAAAATGAATTTATCTAAATATACTTAAATTGAGTTAAAATAAATATATTTAAATTAAATTTGCATAAATATATTTAAATTGAATTTGCTACGATTAAAAAAAAAACAGGAAAACACCAAAACTAATCGAAGATGATACAAGGGAGGTTTTGGGAATGGATCGCTAATAGAATACCTTATCCAAGTTTATTATAATATTTGATAATTTCTTTTGACATTTGAGAGAATGAGAGATAACCAGTGAAATAGAAAATTGAAAAATGAAAAATGAGTTTTGAAAAATAAATGATAGAAGGGGCAGAATCACTCTAGTTTAACAGTAGAATATCAAAATAAATAGACAATTCTTTTTGAAATGTAGTGTAAAACTCTGATATAAAAGTGTTTTTTAACATAAATTTAAAAAAATTGTAATCCGACTATTGTATTTCTTGAATACATTTATATTTTTAATTATTCTGAAAAAAACTTTTTTTTTATGGTTTTCTGATTTATTTATTTATTTATATTTTTCAGAATGTGTTCTATAAAATTTTAAAAACAATTTCAATATACAAAATTTGAAATTTTTTGATTTTTTTTGTTAAGGTTTCTGAAATATAAGTTGAATTTATTAGAATAAAAGAAATATTTATTTTTGAAAAAATAATAAATAGATTGTTTGGGTAATATGTGAGGTAGAGAATAAATGTGGAGAATTGGTAAAATTTTCAATTCAGTGGCTTAGTAGGAGTATATTAAATGAGGCTCGTGTACTTGCGACTTATTTGATAGTTATATATGAAATTAAGGTGGGTTAATAAGTAAATTTTTTATTATTATGGTTATAAAATAAAAGTTTAAGTGTAGTTTTCGTCCCTATATTTATACTGATTTATGGGATTAATCTTCCTATTTTAAAAGTCGACAATTTTGGTCCTCTATCAGATTTTTGAACTAAAAAATTGATAATTTAATATATTTTAAATAACATGATATACAATTCTATGATATAAATAATCAAAATACAGTAATTATTCATATGTCATGAATTAAATTAAAAATATAAAAAATATCTGAAGTTGGAATTTAAGTTTTTGCGGCGTTTTATTTCAATTTTATTGGTGTTAATCACTCTATATTATTTTATTATATGTCACGTTATTTAAAATATCACACATCATCATTTTTTAGTTAAAAAATCAGAGTGAAAGATCAAAATGGTCGACTTCTAAAATAGGGAGACCAATTTCGTGAGTCAATATAAATAGAGGGAATAAAACTGCAATTAAGGCTAAAAAAAGTAAAAGTTTATTTTGATCTCTGATAAATTTTGAGAGATCTAATTTAGTCTTTGAGAAAAATAAAAGTACTTTTTAGTTTCTAAGAAAAACAATCGGGTCAAATTAGTCTTGAGAAATTTTGAAAGACCCAATTAAGTCCTTAAAAAAAATGAAAAACACATTTTAGTCTTTAAAAAAATAAATCGTGTAGTTTAGTTCTTACTTCAATTTAAAGAAAAATAAACCTCAGTGCTATTTCATCTAGAGAAACTACATGTTTAAGATAAAAATCTTTTTGATTTCATAGTAGTATGCGATTTTAAAGGTGTGAATTTAGAAACTGCATTTTCTTTTCCGTTCTCACATTTTTCTTCTTTATCCTCGCATTTTTGAAACTGCGTTATTCTTCTTTCTGCGTGCGTTTTTTGAAAATACTATTTCATCTAATGTTCACGAAGGATACCATTGTAGTTTAATTTAAATATTTTGAGTTGTTTTATAAATTATAATGTAATTTAAATAATTTTTTATTGTAGAAGTTAAATTGTTCATTTAATCAGAAACTTAATTATCTAATTTTAATTATTCTCAGTGACAATTATAATGTTTTCACGTAGCGGAATAAATCATAGAAAAATACCAAAATGGACCTTTATTAAAAATAAAAAAACCACTACCATTTTACCAACACTACTTGCATGCGCGGCTACTCTGCCCTTATATCAGAAACAAGCCGGAGTCGCACCGAACTCAACTCGCCGGAAATCGCAGCGGAGATCCTTCGCCGGCCGACACAAACAGCGAGAAACTCCTCCACAAGGTTTTCCTTTTATTTTTCGTTCTTATTTTTTTGGATTTTTCTTTCCCTCTCCTATAGCGCTCGCGAGGATGCTATGCCAGCGCGATTTCCGGCCGCATTTCCCGATTGCACGCTACAGCGCCTCAATTTACAACATATGTTGTTGCCAAAGATTGTGATTTAGTTTGTGAACAGGCAGTTGAAATTTTAGAGTAACATAATCAAACCATGATTATTTTATTTGTTAGCAAATTCAGATATAGATATAGATATAGATATAATGTTACTTCGATTCCAAAATCCCCAAATTTAGGTGTCTTAATTTCATTTTTCCACACTAGTTCATTATTATCTCCAATTGTCAAACCTATCAATTGGAAAACTACCCACAGCTTTGTTAGGAAAAACCCTTTTCTTTCTCTCCTAGAACGATGCAATTCCCTTGTCCAGTTGAAACAAATCCAGGCTCAAATGGTCATGACGGGTTTGATTGATAACAGCTTTGCTGCAAGTCGCCTTGTTGCGTTCTGCGCTCTATCGCAGTCGCGAGCCCTTGATTATTGTACTAAAATATTGTTTGGAATCCGAGAACCGAATGTGTTTTCTTGGAATGCGACGATTAGGGGGTATGTGGAGAGTGGTGACTTGGAAGGAGCTTTTAGGTTGTATAAGAGAATGTTGCAATGTGGTGTGTTGAAGCCGGATAATCATACTTACCCGATGTTGCTTAAAGCTTGTTCTTGTCAATCTTTGAATTGTGTTGGTTTTGGTATACTTGGGCATGTGTTGAAGTTTGGGTTTGAATTTGATATATTTGTGCATAATGCATCGATCACTATGCTACTCTCGTATGGAGAATTGAGGGCAGCATATGACATGTTTGATAAAAGTCGTGTGAGAGATTTGGTAACCTGGAACTCCATGGTTACTGGGTGTGTTAGAAGAGGACTGGCAAATGAGGCTATAAAAATCTATAATGAAATGGTGGCAGAGAAAGTGAAACCGAATGAGATTACGATGATTGGCATGATTTCTTCTTGTTCTCAGTTGCAGGATTTGAATCGCGGCAGAGAATTTCATCGTTACATTGAAGAACACGGTCTTGAGTTGACGGTTCCACTCACTAATGCTCTTATGGACATGTACGTGAAGTGTGGGGAGCTGTTGGCTGCGCGGGTTCTATTTGATAACTTGGCACAGAAGACCCTTTTTTCATGGACTACAATGGTTTTGGGATATGCTAGATTTGGTTTTCTGGACGTTGCACGGGCCATTTTATATAAAATTCCCGAAAAGAGTGTTGTGCCGTGGAATGCCATCATCGGTGGCTGTGTCCAAGCCAAGCACAGTAAAGAGGCATTGGCTCTATTCCATGAAATGCAAATGAGTAAGGTAGAACCTGATAAAGTGACTATGGTTAACTGCTTGTCAGCCTGCTCACAACTAGGAGCACTTGATGTTGGAATATGGATTCACCGTTATATTGGAATACACAATATTTCTCTAGACGTTGCCTTAGGAACTGCACTAGTCGACATGTACGCCAAGTGTGGAAATATTTCAAAGGCACTCCAGGTTTTTGAAGAGATTCCTCAAAGAAATTGTTTGACCTGGACGGCCATCATTTGTGGTTTAGCGCTTCATGGGAATGCTCATGATGCTATATCCTATTTCTCAAAAATGATTCATATTGGAATAATACCTGATGATATCACCTTTCTTGGTGTGTTATCAGCTTGTTGTCATGGAGGTTTAGTTGAAGAAGGCCGCAAACACTTTTCCCAAATGAGCTCTAAATTCAATATATCTCCTAAGCTTAAACACTACTCATGCATGGTGGACCTTTTAGGAAGGGCTGGTAATTTGGAGGAAGCAGAAGAACTCATTAAAAATATGCCCATGGCGGCAGATGCTGCTGTTTTGGGTGCGTTATTCTTTGCTTGCCGTGTTCATGGAAATGTTCCAATTGGAGAGAGGACGGCTTTTAAGCTTCTTGAGATTGATCCTCATGATAGTGGAAACTATGTTTTGCTCTCTAGCATGTATGCTGAGGCAAAAATGTGGAAGGAGGCAAGAAGCGCAAGGAAAATAATGAAGGAGAGAGGAGTAGAGAAGAGTCCTGGTTGCAGCTCAGTTGAGATCAATGGCATTGTCCACGAGTTCGTGGTGAGGGATGCATCACACCCACAGTCTGAATGGATTTATGAATGTCTGGTTTCTCTGACAAAACAACTGGAGCTTCTCGAATTTACATGATGCTCCTGCTTATGGAGACAATTTCTTTTCCGAAATTTGTCAGCCTGGACCTAGCTTTTTCAGTCTATTGACATGGTTTATGCTTAGAAAATGTACGAATTGTTGCTTGAAGCCATGTCTCTCGAATCCTGCGTTCTTTCATTCATTTCTATCTTCTTTTTTCATTTTATTCAATTTTGAGTGAGTTTTTGATTTGATTCTTATATGTGGCTATACTTCTGTGTCTTTGTTGGAAAACACAGATTTGCGCTGTTCATTGCCAAATATCTCTTGGTTAGGCTGCTGCATGTTCCATATTCTCTTCGGTTGTCTGGGTTTCATTGTATATGCCACTGGTTTTTGCCCTTGCTTAATAGTTTCCTCCTAACTATCAATTCTTCTACCCCACTTACGGCTTAGTTCAGACCTGCAAATGTGTTTTAAAGATTTAACATGGTCAGTAATTGATATAATTTACTTCAATAAGTTGGGGTTTGTATTCCTATGGTAAATGACTTTATGACTTTGTTCAATACTATGCTGGAAGATGTCAAGCTAAAGAGAAATTCTGAATACTTATATAGATAGAACTCTTTGCTCTTATATATTGCTAATATGAATTTTGATCACTTTTGCATTTCAAATCATTTAATTTTTAATTTTTCAATATACAGTATCAACAAGGCCAAAAGAAAAATTATTTAAACCATTTAGATAAATCATATTGCTGCCACTTTCTTCATGATGATTCATGTATGTCTTTATTTACTTGTGCTTTCTTCCTGTTGCTATATACTTCTTGTCTGTCATGTTAACAAATCTGCAATCTTAGGTTCAGGACTTAGGAGTTGGGTGAAAGCTACATTATGAATGTTGTCTTGACTTTGACCATAACAACTCAGTATGGGAATCGATAATAGTAATTTAGTTATTTGCATATCTCAAACTAAGTAAACAACAGCGAAAATGGTCAAAGTCTTTGGTTGCTGCTACTTACTCATTCCCTTTTTGTCTTTGAATATTTATTTAACCATTTAGGTTTATTAAGTATCTTTAATTTGAAAACTGCACAATATAATGTGACATATTGAATGAGATGATGGTATAAAATTATTTTGCATCACTGCCTTTAAACTATAATATATAAAATGCAAAAATAATATTTAAAAATTAATTTTTTTTTTATAAATAACCCTTTTGGATTTGATGTCTTAAAAATGCTCACAAAAACCGAAAATTAATTGTGTTCCTTTTGTGAGAAATGAAGAAGATTGTGCAAAGGTAATAGAAAAGAGTGGGAGTCATGGAAATTGGTATGTTACCAATCTCTGCATCAAAGAGAGGAAAGCTCTTAGCAGCTGGTTACACAACACTCCACTCCATTGCTCGTACCTCCCCTACCCACCTTGCTCGAGGTTTCAATTTCAAAACCCCTTTTTTCATTTTTTCTTTTATTTGCCTATTGGGTATGTTTCTTAAAAGTTAGTATTTAGTGAAAATATTTCTTGTTGCAATTTCTTAAAATGTGTATTACCTTGATGAGAGATTGTTGAAGTAAACTATTATCATGGAAATAAGATGAAATGGTAGTCAATGAAGATGCATTTCTAGAAATTATAAAAACAGTTTTTAACATTTTCATTGTTTCTAGAAATCTAAACAATTGTTCTCGTCAAAAGTATTTTACTTCCTTGTTAACAAGTAAAATTAACACATATTTTAGAAAAATGAAAATAGGAAATGTTTTGACAAAGTAATCGGCCCCTTAGTCTCTTGCATTATCAACATTATAAAATATCACCGAAATTGCAAAATGTTAATGAGTAACCCCCCACTGGTATTCATAGGGACTATAATGATATTGAGTTAGTAATGTTGGATATACATTTGAAAGTAAGTGAATATTATGAGAGAAACATTTGATAATAGATTCAGACAGAGGGTCAAAGATGAACCTGATTATCTTGTTGCAAATTTTACGGATTCTTTTGGAATATTGATTATGTGAGAGACTAAATTGTTATTGTTAAGGTCATACAATTTTGAGGACTAAATGGGTATTTACTCTTAAAGAGTTGTCTTTTTCCAAATTTTGTACTCATACCCATTACTTCATTTTAACAGATATAGAAGTTTCTGAAAGTGAAGCTTTAGAAATTCTGAATGTTGCAACCAGAACGAGTACTTTGGACAGATCATGTGGGAGTAACACTAATATTATTGATGGTATGTGTTGATTCCAATTATGTATTTAGCAACTTCAAATTCCATTTTTTTTTAAATTAGCTTTTTTTTTATGCTGTGATCAGAATTTTTAGCTTTTATGTCATGTAATGTAAAAAGGTTAACTGGCTTTACATTTCTCTTACCAAATTCTTTGGAAGTGAACTGTTGAAAATGTAAGGACTAGAATGGATTTGGTCAATTTTTTTACTCATAATTTGCATTAAAAGTAAAGCTCCTTACATTAGTTTTGTTAGAATATTAAAAAAATATCTTAATATTAGAGTATCTTGAATTATTCCATAGGATCAATTTATAATCATAGAGATATCTTAGAATATCTCTCATTATTATTATGATTTATTCCTTATTTAGGATTGAGTCTATGTTTCTTTATAAATAGAGATTAGTATTGAGTCTTTTGTAATCAAGTTATCATAAAACTATTATCAATAATATTCAAACCCTTATTACTTTCTCTCCTCCTTTTCTCTAAAATCCCACAACTTCAACAAGTTTCAACTTATAAATCAAGCTTTTAGAAAACACTAGTTAATGGATACTTTGAGAAAGTTGAAACTTCATTAATTTATTAAAGTTGAAGGTTCCTACCATCTGAATAATGCTGGGGGTGATATTTGGTCAAAAGTTTAGGAACACTTCTATTGGAGCCATACCCCAACATTTTGAGCCAATCAATCCCCTCATAACCAATTGGTTAGCCCTAGATTGGTTGTAAAATTATCTGGTAGATATAACTTCATTAATTTATCAAGTGCTTATGCTCATTGAGAAAACTAATAGACATTCTATTTATTAGGCATTAAGTGCTTTCTGTGTTTCAAATAATAATTTTTTTTTTCTTTTCTGTTTTGCGTTTTCTCTGTTTCGTGTTTTCTTGTCAAGCAGGTGGTCAGACTGCTTGGGATATGTTCAACGAGGAAAGATTTTCTTCTCTCATTACCACTTCTTGTGTGGATCTAGATAACATCCTTGGCGGTGGGATTAATTGCAAAGAAGTCACTGAAATAGGTAAGTGATTTTTAAAAAATATTGGGGAAGGGGGAGATTATCATTAATTAAAGTGACACTAACGGTCATTTTACAACTGTCCCTGAGGAGATTAGAACCCGTCCCTTGAGGTTATAAGGTCAATATATTTCCACTTAACTGGCACCTCATGAACAATGAATGACTACTTAGTTTTAACTTTGAAGTTTGAACCATAAGCATAACTTCCAATTGAATATACATTACCCTTATTTACAGCTTCCGGTTAAATCTACATTGCTTGTGTTTTAGCCTTAATACTTAGCAGTTTTCTTCTTTCTTCCTCTCTTTCCTAAGTTGCAATATAATTCTTAGTTTATTTACTTATTTAGGTGGAGTCCCGGGAATTGGTAAAACACAAATAGGGTATGTTTTGTCATTCCGATTTTCTACACCGGTGTTGTTTCTTTTTTACTCCATTCTGAATTGAGAAGTATTTTGGTTATTATAGTAATGAGTGGTGTTTACTTTTGCAGGATTCAACTTGCAGTAAATGTTCAGATTCCTCTAGAATATGGTGGCCTTGGTGGGAAGGCAATATACATCGGTAAGAGCCTTAATTACATTCAGATATACTAATTCTCCATTTGATTGAGGTCACTGATTTCGCTTCTTGTGCCTGCGTGACACTCAGATACAGAAGGAAGCTTTATGGTTGAACGTGTCCTACAAATTGCGGAAGCATGTATTGAAGACATGTCGGAATACAGTCACCACTTTCACAAGGATAATCAAGCTTATGGAGTTAAAATGCACCCTAATAGTATATTGGAAAATATATTCTATTTTCGTGTTTGCAGCTATACTGAACAAATTGCTTTGGTAAATTACTTGGACAAATTCGTCACAGAGCATAAAGATGTAAGTACAGTTTTCATCTATTCAATTGATATTTCTTCAGGATACATTGTAAAGATGATTCTTCATTTTAATTTTTTTTAATCCTTCTCGTTTTGGCTTTTTTCTTTTGCTTTCAGTCAACTGTTTTAGTAAAACTTAAGTATTGCATCATGATATTCTTTTAATACATTATTGTAGGTGAAGATCATCATTATTGACAGTGTTACTTTCCACTTCCGCCAAGACTTCGATGATATGGCTCTCCGGACTCGATTACTCGGTGAAATGTCTTTAAAGTTGATGAAGCTTGCAAGAAATTTCTGTTTGGCTGTAAGATTCAATTCATTTTGCTTGCATGAGATGCGCTTTGTATTGAACTTAAACTTTTATTGCAGCAACACGAGGTTGATCAAAATTTGTGTGGATTAAGTATGCTTACTATTTGAGTTTTTTCTTTTTTCGAAGGCTTTTGTTCGTGTCTCTGATTCCATGTTTTGGTTTGCACAGGTTAGTGAGTAGGCCAAGACAGGGCTTTTAAATAGGGCGAACATAAAAGATAAAAGATTCTATAGTGTAACATGTTTGTATAGAGGGATATGATGGTGACATCTTGACGTGGTGATTGTGGAATATTTAATTCTATCGTTGAAGTTGTGGGATTTTAGAGAAAAAGAGAAGAGAAAATAATAAGGGTTTGAATATTATTGTTAATAGTTTTATGTTAACTTTATTACAAAAGACTCAATACTGATCTCTATTTATAGAGAAACATAAACTCAATCCTAAATCAAGAACAAATCATAATAATAATAAGAGATATTCTAAGATATCTCTATGATTATAAATTGATCCTAAGAGATAACTCAAGATACTCTAATATAATATAAAACATATTATAAGATATTTTCTAATATTCTTACACTCCCCCTCAAGTTAGAGCTTATTAAGCTTTAGCTTGCTACAAGAAAACAATGTTTTGCTCCACAAAATAATAAAAAAGATGGAAAGACTACTCAGGGATGCATGTGAAGTCGGAGAGAATTTCTATAATTGAACAAAGCAAGCTTCGTTCTTCTAAAAAACTGCACTTGGAAGCTTTAAACCAATAATATTGGAGACTCAATATTTAAACTTGAATATGCTTCAAGGAGAGAGCAGCATGCTTCAAGGAGAGAGCAGTATGCTTCAAGGAGAGAGCAAGACAAGACCAGTACATTTGGGACAAAGATGAGTCCAGTGCATCTGGGACAAATTGCCAAGTTAAAGTGAGTTATGAAAATAAAATACATCGTCAGAATAACTATCAATGGAAGAAGAAGTCATCGCTAATATGATTCATATGTGGGAAAAGGGACACCACCAGAATAATCGTCGGTGGGAATAGAAGCCACTGTTATAATCTATTAGTAAGAACTAAATTGCATGACAAACACGGAAGAGGAAGTAGCGCGTCTCTAACGAAACAAAGCCATGATCAATCAACGGAGTGAAAAAATGCGTCCAAAACAGAAGAGATAACGGTTGTTTGAACAAGGACACATTTTTGTTGATTAAAATTGGAAAGTAAGGGCAAATCTAGAACCGTGAGGCTGAGGCAAGACAAACGGTTGTCAGACCAGATACCTTTGACCTCCTCTAAAAGTGGAATTATCAGTTGCATTGACCAATATAGCCTTCAGGTACAGTATGACAGCATCGTGGTATTTTTGAAAGTGTTCCTGAGATGAATCAGCAACTGATGCCAAAGCAGTTTAAGTTCCCTCTTGCACCTTCTTTTACCATTCTAAAGAAGTACAAGCAGTTTGCTAACTATTTCATCCAAGTATGGTGTTAAAATATCAGGTGTGCAATTCTCACTGAAGTTGAGCACAGCTGAAGTAGCATGAGCCTCTACACAAGGATTCTGAAAATCATCCATCGCAGCAACTAGGGCTGGCAACACCCCTTGATGATATTGAATTTGCAAATCTGGACCCAAATCAGTAGACAGTTGCCCAATTGCATTAATAGCTGCCCACCTTATTCGAGGGTGTTGATCAGGAAATGAATTCAATACCATAGCCACCACTTGCTCCAAATTATTTATCATGACCTTTGAGCATCCTTCAGCTGTCTGAGCAAGTGCAATCACTGCAACATGATGTTTTTGCCACTCAGGTACAGCCAAATATGCTGGTAATTGTTCAGAAGCAACAGGAACAATTGTATTTCCTCCCAAAGATATAGATAACCTCCAAACATTCCTGTCCAACACTATAATTGCTAGTTTCTCCAGCATCTTCATCCTCAGTCTCCATAGTGTGCCAAGCTGGATCATCCTCAATATCCACAAGCATTTTCATAAGAATTGCAAACAACCTGCTAGTTAACTGCGGCATCTTCCTCACCATACCAGGAGCACACTCCCTCGCTTCAGCGAGAGTTATCACAAACTGCTCAAAGGGTTGTTTTTCCGCAACAGCTTCAATTCCCCAGCCTCAATTTGTTTAAAGTGATCATCATTCAATCCCAAGTCACCATAAAAAGCATCATAATAGAATCCCTCTCCTCTTGTAGTACACAGCCCAATGCAAAGCTTGCATCCATACTCCGTCTCAAGTGACAGGCCAAGAATGTGAGCACTAGAATGCCAAAAAGTGTCACATATCATCATCAATGTGTAGATCTGACGCACAGTAGACAGTAAGGCGCGTGTGGGCGAGTGCGGTGGCTTTAGGCGACGTGCTTTGCGGTGTGGGCCGATCTCTAAGAGGCAAAGCTGATGGAGTGGTCGTTTGCTGAAAAAGTCGCCGAAAACAGTGACAACAGCAGTAGCGAACTGAATGGAAACGAGTGAAACCGGTGTCATTTCAAAAAAAATGTTCACGTTGGAAAAGAGAAATTGTAATTATATTCCTTCCTAACTGTTGGGAACTCGGCAATAAAATAGAGGCAAGATCGTTCAAGGAGAGTCAAAATAGGCTCTAGATACCATGTTGAAGTTGTGAGATTTTAGAGAAAAGGTGAAGAGAAAATAATAAGGGTTTGAATATTATTGATAATAGCTTTATGCTAACTTTATTACAAAAGACTCTGTTGAATATAAAGAGTATTGAGAGACATATTGAATAACCCGTGTGTTTCAACTACACAACGAAATTTCTTTACAGTAATGCTAATGGGCCGAAATACTTACAACCCATCTAATCTAATTATTTACATTCTAATATAGTATTTTAACACTCCCCCTCAAGCTGGAGCATATAAATCAAATGCACCTAGCTTGTTACATATATAACTAATTCTGGGACCTCGCAATGACTTTGTAAAAACATCTGTTAATTGATCATTGGAATTGACAAAGCTAGTGATGATGTCACTTGATTCGATCTTTTCTCTAACAAAATGACAATCAATCTCAATATGCTTGGTCCTCTCATGAAAAACAGGATTCGAGGCAATGTGCAATGCAGCTTGATTATCACATATTAGTGTCATTGTGCTAGCCTCTTCAAATTGAAGTTCTTTCAGTAACTGTTTCAACCAGATGAGTTCACATGTTACTAGTGTCATGGCCCTGTATTCTGCCTCAGCGCTGGATCTTGCAACAACATTTTGTTTCTTACTCTTCCAAGATATTAAATTTCCTCCGACAAGTACACAATACCCGGAAGTTGGTCGTCTATCTATGGGTGAGCCTGCTCAATCGGCATCTGAGTAGCCAATTATCTGAGTATGTCCTCTATCTTCATAAATGAGACCTTTCCCAGGTGCACTTTTGATGTATTTAAGAATCCGGATTGCAGCATCCATATGTTCTTGGCAAGGAGAATTTAAGAACTGACTTACCACACTGACAACAAAGGAAATGTCAGGACGAGTGACTGTGAGATAGTTTAATTTTCCAACCAATCTCTTATATCTTCCTGAATCTGATAAAGGCTCCCCCTGATTGGATAGGAGTTTGACATTTGGATCCATAGGAGTATCAACTGACTTGGCATTTAATAGGCCTGTTTCTTCAAGAATATCCATAACATATTTTCTTTGTGAAATTACAAGGCCATCCTTAGATTGGGCTACTCCAATACCCAAAAAATAACGAAGTTTACCAAGGTCTTTAGTCTGAAATTTATTTTAAAGATGTTTTAACTGAAGTATTCTTTGTTGATCACTACCAGTTATAACAATGTCATCCACGTAAACAATAAGATAGATGCACCCTTGGGCTGAGTGATGATAAAATACAGAGTGATCGGCTTCACTACGGATTATTGTTAATAGTTTTATGTTAACTTTATTACAAAAGACTCAATACTAATATCTATTTATAGAGAAACATAGACTCAATCCTAAATCAGGAACAAATCATAATAATAATGAGAGATATTTTAAGATATCTCTATGATTATAAATTGATCGTAGGAAATAACTCAAGATACTCTAATATAATATAAAACATATTATAAGATATTTTTTCATATTCTAACATCCATTATCCACTTACGCAATGCGACACGACAAAGGAATCTCTTAGAATCAGGGGGAGAATGTGTATGTGAATATAGCATGCTTGGTTTCGGCCAAGTGGACTCTCGACCGCCATTAAATCCAACTTCCTTAGCTTTATAATCAATTCTGTTTTGCCTTTTCGGTTGTTTTCTTTACGATCTTAGTTTTTAATTATAAAATTGAAGGTTATGTCAAATTTTCTGGCAGGTTGTTATGTTGAATCAAGTTACAACCAAACATATTGAAGGTTCATTTCAATTGACTCTTGCTCTAGGTAAGTCTTATTTCATATTTCATATTTCATATCTCACTCAAACTTTTAGCTTGCAAGGCCATTTCTATTAGTCCCTTGAACAAATTGATTACTCTTTACCAAAAATAAATTGTTTTTATTTTAATTTTTTTTTAAGAAAAATGTTAGTGGTTATTTTGTTAGGGGATGAGAAATTTATTAGCAGTAGAGGTTGAACCCTGAACGTCCTTCATAATACTCCTTAGTCCTTAGTAATGCATTTTTAATGCTGAACAGGTGATAGTTGGTCGCATTCATGCACGAACCGGATCATCTTATACTGGAATGGAAATGAAAGACATGCGTATATTGATAAGTCCCCTTCTCTTAAATCAGCTTCAGCACCATATTCTGTGACCTCTAGAGGGATACGTAATTCTACTTCAAGCAGTAAACGAATCAAAATGGTGTGAGATTTTGAGTAGGAAGATAGTAAGCATCTCTCTTTTTTCTTTCTTCTAAAGTATCCTCCAATCAAAAGTTAGAGACAATCTTTCGAGTTATAGAGATTTATTTTAGGGGGATGATCTCTCTCAACATGTGTTTTTTCATATGCATCAACCAGAGATCAAACTCATAACCACACACTTAAAGAGATTAGTTGTCTGACAATTATGTCAAACCATATTGGTACATATGTTTTTAAAATGAACAAGTAAATTAGTATAAATTATTGATTCAATGTGAAATATACGATGATCTTAATTTATTGTAATTCAAGTTCATTTATAGCATGGTATAACCAAGTTGGAGTTGATTAATTCCTATTTAATGGATCCTTTGGTATCACATATAGGGCAGTGCAAAAAATTCGGTTATGTTCCCCAAATTTAAAATTGGATCCAAATCAATTTTAAATATTCGGTTAAAATCATATGGTTAAAATCCGGTGAATGTTAGCTTTTGTACCCTCAATTAAACTTGTACCCCCAATTTGTTAAAAACCCAATTTTATCCTTAATAAATTCATTCACGTGAGTGGTAAAAAAAAAATTACTCCAAAATCTCACCCCTCAACGAAATTTCCGGTAGTTATTTTTAATACCGGAAATTTGGTCAAAGAAATTTTCGGTAGTTACATTTTCAATACTGGATTTTTGAAATATCCGAAAGCTACTGGAATTTCAATTTTTTGAAAAATCCGTTAGTTATGTTTTCTTCATCGGAAATTTCATTTTTTGAAATTTTCGATAATTAATTCAGAAATTCGATAGTTAATAAATTTTTTTTTATTTTTTTACTTTTTTAAATATTTTTATATTTTTTTTTTTTGAAATAGGGATGGAAACACACAACCAATATTTATAAATTTAATTGAAGCATTTACAACTGATCAAATTTTTGAGTCACGAGAAGCTGTCATATCATGGGCAAGAGAGATCGACCGACAAAATTGAGTAGCAGTTATCATTACTCGATCAGACGTAGAGACTGGAAAGAGAGGAAGAAAGTCAAAATTAATTCTTGGCTGTGATAGAGGTGGACAATATAAGTCAAATAAAAATAACACAGGTACTTCAACTAAAAGGTGTGGATGTTCGTTTAAACTTAAATCGAGACCATTGAAAAATGCTGAAGGATGGATTATTAGTTTAATATGTGGACTTCACAACCATGAGTTAGTAGCTACTTTTGAGAATAATGCATTTATGGGACACTTAACAGAAGAAGATAAGAAACATGTTGATGAGTTGACAAAATATCACGTTGCACCGAGACACATCTTGTCATCTTTGAGAGATCGAGATACGAAGAATGTGACTAATATCTATCAAATTTCCAAGCGACGAAGTACATACAGGAAGAATTTAAAAGGACATAGAATTGATATGCAACATTTGTTGAAGTTACTTGAAGCAGAGAAATATACTTGTTGGAGTATGACTCATGAGGACTCCAACGTTGTGAGAGATATGTTTTGGACGCACCCAGATTCCATAACTTTGTTGAACATGTTCCGTCTTGTATTGATCATGGATAGCACCTACAAAACCAACAAGTATAGGTTACCATTGTTTGAAATTGTTGGTGTAACTTCAACTGGGTTGACATTTAATGTTGCATTTGCTTATATGGATTCTGAACGTCAAAACAACTTTTGGTGGGCATTAGAGAAGTTAAAAGAGTTGTTTGTTTCAAACACGTCATTTCCTTAGGTGATTGTGACTGACAGAAAACTTGCTTTAATGAATGCAATTGAATTTGTATTTCCATCTTCAACAAATTTACTTTGTCATCTTCATATTAACAAAAATATTAGAGCCAAATGCAAATAATATATATTAAAGAAAGACATGCAAGAACCCATTCTTGAGTTGTGGAGGAAAATTGTTTATTGTTCTGACGAGAAGGAGTACGAGGAACTTTTGCAAATGTTTGAGCAAACATGTGTCGGTAATATTATTTTCTTTGACTACGTCAGAGACACATGGTTGAATCTGCATTAGGAAATATTTGTTGAAGCATGGACTAATCGAGTATTGCATCTAGGAAATATTACGACTAATAGGTATGTCATTAAAACTTCACATTTTGTATTTTATTTTATGCATGATATATGATTAAAACTTCACATTTTGTATTTTTTTGTTTTAATATTAGGGTTAAGTCTGCTCATTGGTCATTGAAGAGATTTTTGGGACACAGTAAAGGAGATTTTTGTAAGGCATGGAATGGTATGAATGACATGTTGAAGTTTCAAATTATTAAGATAAGTAAGGGTCGCAAAGAGTATATACACAACAATCCATTCTTTGAGAAATTGACTTGGGTTGTATCCAAGAAAGCCTTAGGTGATATTATTCATGAATACAAGAGAGTCAACTATGTCGGTAACGATAAAGATGTGTGTTGTTGTATACTTAGAAACACACATGGATTACCTTGTGCATGTGAGTTGGCACGATACAAGCTGAAAGATGTTCCAATCCCATTAGATGCTGTTCATATACATTGGAGGAAATTAACCATGAATAGTGATCAAGAGGAAGAATAATTGACAAATGATTCAGAGTTGGACATTTCATCGGAGATGAATATAATTTGGAAAACATGGAAAACACTTAATGTTGCTGGAATAAGGGCATTAAAGAGCAAGTTACGTGAAATAGCATATCCGGAGACAACATCAATGTGTGCACCAATGGATAAAATCAAAACAAAAGGTGGTGTTAAGAAGAAAAAAGGCAATAAGCCGAAGGGATATGATGTATATCGCAACCCATCATACTTTGAGCATGTTGATACTCAAGTCTCTCAGCAAGCATCCAAACAAGTTTCCCATCAAGCATCCAAACAAGTCTCCCATCAGGTTAAAAAATATTTCCACGAGTTTTCTCCTTTAATTCATCCATATATTGAAGACATAGTTAATGTTAAAGCAGATGGAAACTGTGGATATCGTGCTATTGCTGCTTTACTTGGTTATGGTGAAGAATACTGGAGCATTGTACGTCGACAGTTGTATACAGAGATTAAGTCCAAACCTGATTTATATGCTGCACTATTTAAGGAACGTTTGCAAGAAGTGATAGAGTCTTTACTTGTAACTGAGTTGGAAAACCAAGCCAACGAGAAGTGGATGACCATTCCTGATATTGGTTACGTGATAGCAACAAAATATAATCTCGTTCTTGTTACATTGGCAAAAACTTTTTGTTTGACTTTTTCCCATTGAGGGGTGCACATAATGGAGATTTGTCACATGATCATGTTATCAGCATTGGTTTTGTTAATGAAAATCATTGGATTCAAGTTAAATTGAAATCTGCATGTTTGTTACCTCCACTTGCATGGCATTGGAAGAATCATCGTAGTGATGAGTCTACATCATGGGCTATCGCTTATGCAAGACGTCTACAACATTGGAGTTCTTTAGATTTAGAAAATAGTTCAGATTCTATGTCTTTGGCAGATGATTGACACTTTTGATTTGTATGTTGCTTTAAATGATAGGATTGACACTTTAAATGTTGTTTTCAATTTAGATGATTGTCAATTTTGTTTTCAATTAAGTGTTCTATGATGCTTTAAATGATAGGATTGACACTTTAAATGTTGTTTTCAATTTAGATGATTGCCACTTTTGTTTTATGATGCTTTAAATATTGTTTTCAATTCAGATATTTAAATGTTGTTTTCAATTTAGATGATTGTCAATTTTGTTTTCAATTAAGTGTTCTATGATGCTTTAAATGATATGATTGACACTTTAAATGGTATGTTTGAAATTTAGATGATTGACACCTTAAATAAATATTAATACAACTAATACAACTAAATAATTCACGAATAATAACTCTGAATAATAAATAAGTCGCGAATAATACAACAAAATAAGTCACTAATTAAATAAGTCTGAATAATAAATAAGTTGCGAATAGTAAAATAAGTCTGAATAATACAACTATAATACTACTGATAATCTCCTCCTCTAGAAATGTGTAAAGCTCTCTCTAATAAGACATGCATATGATCTTCAGGACCACCCATATGTAAGTCTAAACTCTGCTGTGTAAGACCACCAATTGCGTGACATCATGTACACCTAGTATCGGGACCAGCATCATGACTATGACCAACATCAGGACCAGCATCAGCATCATAACTAGGACCAACATATGCAACAACATAAGGGATCGTCCGAGGATGAGATATCATATAATACCACTGGATGTATCCCTCAACACACTCATGTGGATATGCAGCTGGGTGCAATTTAGCTCGAAGTGATCGTACAGAGTTCCAGTACATACTCCATTCAACGTCAACATCACGTACAACAAGCATCGGTGGTGTAGGAGGAATGTGTTGAGTATACCCAAACCGTCGTATGCACCTCTCCGTAAATACGGAACCATCATGGAACACCAACGAATGTATCCTGTAAACAATGACACATACTGAAATCGTGTCATAGAGTTCTCGTCGTAATTCGGCGTCCAGATAATATCAGTATCCCTCAAAGCATCCAACTTTGCCCTGTAATATGCAACGTTCCCAGATGTTTGTTCTGCAGTCCAACGAAACATTCATGGCATCGAGGAGATAAGCTCATCCATATCCCGTTTACAAATATCAGGAAAATGTTCATAAATCCAAGTCTGTAAATAATTGAAATATAGTAAAATTATTAAGGTGATGAAATAATTAAAAAAAATAATAATAAGTATAATAAATATAATAGTACCTGAAATAAAGATAAATATCCTCCAATCTGTTTGGTTGCAAGCAATGTACTATCTTTAAGATAGTCATATAACACAACAAGTGCAGCTAGTCCCCATGTCCATTTACCACAAGTATCAAGGTCTTGAAACAAAAACATATATTTTGCAGATATAAGGGTAAAATTTTTATCAGTTAGAATGGTACACCCTACCAAATGAAGTAGGTATGCCCTCGCTACACAGTCATATCTTCATTCATGAAGTTTCTTGAAAAATACCTCTTTCAACCACTCAAAACTATACGAGGCACCTCTATTGGTCCTAGTTTCAGTGACAACTTCATCATATGCAACTCCCAACAACTCAACAGCAGCAACAATTGCCAAATCTTCATTGACATTTACGGGAGGTGTGAAAAACTCTCCAGAACATGGGATGCTCAAAAGACCCCTAACGTCGTCAAGAGTAATAGTCATTTCACAGAATGACAGGTGAAATGAACTAGTCTCTGTATGCAATCTCTCAGCAAAAGCAGATATCATATTACCATCAATCATATGCAAACTACATCTTCTCAGAGGACGTAATCCAGATATATTAATCCAATGATCTATTTGAGCAGGTAAATGATATCTAATATCAATAAATTTGTCTTGCTTTTTGCCATTGGAAACAACTTTCAAGGCACGTCTTTCCTGTTTAATTAAAAATAACACAATTAAAAATATATTATAATCTTATACTACAAATAAATTATAATGTGTAATAAAATAACCTATACCAACAACTCAACAGCAGCAACAATTGCCAAATCTTCATTGACATTTACGGGAGGTGTGAAAAACTCTCCAGAACATGGGATGCTCAAAAGACCCCTAACGTCGTCAAGAGTAATAGTCATTTCACAGAATGACAGGTGAAATGAACTAGTCTCTGTATGCAATCTCTCAGCAAAAGCAGATATCATATTACCATCAATCATATGCAAACTACATCTTCTCAGATGATGTAATCCATATATAGTAATCCAATGATCTATTTGAGCAGGTAATCGATATCTGATATCAATGAATTTGTCTTGCTTTTTGCCATTTGAAACAACTTTCAAGGCACGTCTATCCTATTTAATTAAAAATAACACACAATTACAAATATATTATAATATGTAATAAAATAATCTATACTACAAATATATTATAATATGTATATAGTAATCCAATGATCTATTTGAGCAGGTAATCGATATCTGATATCAATGAATTTGTCTTGCTTTTTGCCATTTGAAACAACTTTCAAGGCACGTCTATCCTATTTAATTAAAAATAACACACAATTACAAATATATTATAATATGTAATAAAATAATCTATACTACAAATATATTATAATATGTAATAAAATAAATTATTTACTAACCTGTCCATTCCACATTAATTGCAATATGATGCTCATAATCTTTAAGGACAGATAGAGGAAACATGGGTTCTTCAGGCTGGTGTTGCTGATCATGTTCATCATCAAAATGCGGTTGTTGCTGCTGCTGATCGTGTTCATCATCAAACACATGATCTTGTTGGGGCTGATCATCCTGTTCTTCATCAAACACAAGATTTTGTTGGGGCTGCTCATCATGCGCCTGCCTTTCTTCATTTCTCTTTCTTCTTTTTTCAACAGCAGCTCTCCTATTTGATTGTGTAGGAGGTCGAACTCGAGAATGATCAACGTTAGTTTTTGCTCCTCTGGTCCTCACTAACAAAATTCAATAAAAAAAATTATATAAAACAAAAAAATTAAAAAAATATACACTGTACCGAAAATTTCAAAGAGGAATGAAATTTTTGGTGAACATACCGGAAATTTGAAATTTCCGGTAGTTATAAATGAATATCGGAAATTTCAAAAGTGAAATTTCCGGTAGTTATAAATGCATATCGGAAATTTAAAAAGTGAAATTTCCAGTATTGAAAATGTATACCGGATTTTTTAAATTTCCGGGTGACCTTTCCCGGAAATTTCATTTTTGAAATTTCCGGTAAAATTTTTTTCCCTCAATACTTACTTTTCCGGATTTTTCGATCTGGGGGTACGACTGTTTTGATTTTTTGTTTTTTTTTTTGTTTTTACTAATTTTCTTAAGGTTATTTTGGGTATTTCAATCAAAAAAAATTTACTTGGGGGGTACAAGTTTAATTGGGGGTACGAAAGCCAACAGTCAAATCCGGTTTATTGATGAATCGATTGGATACCCACTTATGTTTTATATTTGGATTTGATTTTTATCCACTCAACTCCCAAAAATTCTAAATCTCAAAAACTCTAAAACAATTCTGATTTTGTTGATCTTGAGATTTTATTTTGAAAAAATTTTAAAAAAATATCAGAAAAAAATTAAAAAACTTTGTTTTTTTCTCAAAAAATTTGTTGACAAAAGTTTTAAAAAAATTTATCAAAAAAATCGATTTTTTTTCTCGAATTAAAAAAATTGTAAATTAATTTTTATCGAGAAAAATCAAAAAAATTTCAAGAATTTTTTTTTTTAAAATCAAAAAAAATGAAAATCGATTTTAAAATTGAATTTTTCGAAATTGGTTGCTTAGTTAAAAACAGATCATTTAACCATAATCAATTTTACAATTGGTTTTATAACCGGTTTTAAACCAAATAATAGATTTAGTTATAAATCTAAATTCATATATTGATTTTAAAATGGATATAGTTTGGCTTTTTAAAAAAACCAACCATGCCCTAATCACATCAACTTTAAGGGGTTATTACAATTTTTCACTCCAAACAATACAATTATTTTTTATTGACAGCAAGCCAAGTTATGCAATTTCATTCGTAACAAGATAGTGAATAAAGAGAATAGAATTGAAACTGTTGACTAGAATAAAATGTAAACGTCTTTTCTAATGAATGAACAACTTGATTTGTTTGTCTTCCAACAAAACTTGATAGTTTGGAAAAGAAACAAGGTGGTGTTTAAATGTTCTATTTCCAGGCAAAATCATCTAGGACTTGCTTGATGACAAGCTCCAAGGAAACTTTTGTAATCCCCAGCTCAATCAAATCAAGAAATTGGTGTAAATTAATCCACTGACACAACTCAATCAACATCTTCCAGTGATAAGTGTGGTGGAATCTCCAAAGCATTAACCAATTACATCAAATTTGAGGCATCGACCAGACTACCTTTATGGATTTATCTGTCTTATATGTGCAAATCACTCAAGCACAACAAACTTTTTTTTGGTATAAAACGGAGGCAACGAAACATCAAAATATTATCTCAAAGACCGGGGAAGATGTCATTGGAAGAAAGACAAAAAAAACTATGGAAGCAAAGGAATAAAGAAAGAGGTTTTGCATATTCACATAAAATGAGTTAGGTTCACAAATAAATAGAGTAAAAGTGAGAAAAATCAAATAGTGAATTAGCAGGGTTAGACCAAGTCAAATTACTAATTAAAAAATTAATATTTTTCTAATAAAATATCTTTTCATATTTCTCTTTTGAAATATACACAAAATTTACAACAATCTCCAAAATATTTTCAAAAGTTTAAAATTGACTAAAGAAAGTTCTTGGGATATCATAGATGTAATGCGTCACCTTGTGTAGTCAAACCATATGAACCAAACATAGATGGATAAAACTTAAGATATAGTGAATTGGTGTCGCCAAACTATATAAACCCAACATACTTTATGTATGTTAGGTGCCTATCAATCACATTACATCCCACCAATTCTTGTTATTGACGTTTTGCACTACAAGACCAGTCGTGCGCCCAATATTTGTGAGTGGTCTAGAGATTTCTCCAAAATCTCATGCAAACGGCCTCGCTTGACACCCATATAGATGATTTCATCAAATGTATCATGCAAATTATACACCAATTTTAAGGGATATGAAAATCATTAAAAGCTTTATAACTCCCCCTCTCAATAATGTAGTGTCCAACACTTACTCAAGTACACCATAGGAAAGTGCCAACACAAAAATTAGTTAACTTTTTGTGCTAGCAGAACTAACTAGTAACTTTTTATTACATATATGAATCTTTTTTATGGAATCTCCAATTAGGGGCCGAGTCGGAAGGGGACTGATGTGCTTCCACACTTTCATATAATTTTTAAGTAAAAGTTATATAATAGTATTATATTATTTTAATTAGTTGTACTACAATATTTTTGACTTTAGGCCATACTTCACTTAGCCACGGTTATAAAAGCGTGGTTAGAAATGGAAATAAACAACAACTTTTCAGGTGTGTCCTATAATTTACTTATAAAGTACAATTTCTTGACTTTGGATGAAAAATCGTTGCATATTTTGTTGTTGTCACCGATTAAGCCATAATTTTAAAAGTGTTGTTGTTTGACCACAGTAAAAGATCATTGGTTTATAAAACTTAATAACTACACATTTTAAGTGTGGTCTAAAACTATAAAAATTGTGGTCTCATGTTAGCTCAAATAATAATAAGTAGAAAATGTATAATTAATTAATTAGTTATTGTGTTTTATTTGTTTTGTTTATTGAATAAACAAAATCACAACTCTTATTCCTTCAGTATCATACCCTTATTCCTCAAATACCATAAACCCTAACTCTACCTTCCCTCTTTCCTCTTCACTCACGATCATAAACTCGTCGATTTCTCGTCTCAATTTAGTCGCGTTCAATCAGGAAGTTGTCTTCGAGTTGTTGCTCCAGTACCTTCACTATTTCCTCTTCGCTTTTGTTGTTCTAGTTGGTTGTTTATGGCAATAATGATGAGATTAGACTAATGATATAATCCCAACAAGAGTGACTAGTGTTTTGTTTTTTAAATCCTTTTTTGGTCATAAATTTTTTGGGTCGAGAGTGTGGTTGACGAGAATTGATGAAGGCATCATTTTCGGGTTATACGAAGCTTTCCAAGGATGACTTACTTATGGTTGTAATACAGGTTTTTTCATTCTTTATACAATATCTTGTAGGAGAAAAATAAATTTGATTCTTGTTTTGTGGGGGGAAACATATTTTTAACTTGTTTGTTTTGCAAGGTTGTGGAAGCTTCAACTTACTACTTAAGATCTGTTTTTTACATATTATTAAAAAAATGAAATAAAAGCATAAACAGAGTTAGCACTTGTATTACAACAAAAGCATACTGCCGAATTGAGATAAAATCATAAACAAAGTTTTTTGGCTTACTGCCAAATTGAAATAAAAGCTTATGAAGAGTTTTTTGGCTTACTGCCAAACTTGCAGATTTTTATCGGAAGTTAGTTTGCTATTTTCAATCCTCTTTTTGATGAATTTTGTTTGATGTTCCTGGTTGATGAACAAGTTCATTATTTAATTATTGTGTAGATTTTTGTTCTCTTCAGTTTGCTCTCATAAACCTAGAAAGTCAACCAAAATTGTTAGTGCAAGAGTTAGCAATTATATTTAATTTATATCTGTGTGGAGGTTTTTATTGTAAGAATGATTGATATTTCCTAGTGTGAGTTCAAGATGATTGCCCTTTATATGGTACTATGTTCAAGATGATTGACCTAATCAAACAAGTTGAATCTGACGTCGACGCTTTATTTCTTGTGTTGATTTATTTTTTTATTTTCACTGTGAATCTCATTTATTAATTCTAGAGCATGATTAACTAGTTAGGATGTTATTTTTCACAACTTCTTCTTCTTAGTATCTTCAGCTCTATTTCTTTTTCTAAATAACTATATATATATATATATATATATATATATATATATATATATACACTTCTGAATGTCATTATTAATGTAGTTGGAATTCTTTTTCCTCTAGTAGTAATCTTTTTGGCAGCCTCCTTTTTGTTGTATAATGAATTTTCCAGCAAATTTCTTGTCTATAGCAATCCTACTATCATCTTGGTCTCATCTGGTTCAACTTTTCCCTTAGATCTCAGGATGGACCACCTTCAGTTTTAGAAGGCTTTATTTGCAATGTGCTTAAATACCCATTCTAAACATAACTTAAGAAAAGTTGATATTATTAAAATGATTAAACTTTGAGCAAATTATTACATTACTTCTGGAAATGTTAAAGTGGCATTTTTTTTACAAGGAATTTGGTATTTTTGACAATATCAATTTTTCTTTTTTAAGTTACAGATGATTATAACTTTGA
This sequence comes from Cicer arietinum, assembly GCF_000331145.2. Taxonomy (NCBI): domain Eukaryota; kingdom Viridiplantae; phylum Streptophyta; class Magnoliopsida; order Fabales; family Fabaceae; genus Cicer; species Cicer arietinum. The sequence goes on from NC_021165.2 coordinate 40,933,065, forward strand.
TAAAAAAAATATAACTTTATAAAAATTACAATAGCAAGCTGTAACTTAAACTTTTTATTTGCAATGTGCTTAAACTTCAGCAAGCTGTAGCTTGACTAGAATTGTTAGAATTATGTAAACTATCTCATAATTTATTTATTATCTCTTTGAATTGGTTTTGATAGTGTCTTATATACTTCATGATTTGTTTCCTTGTGAATTGGGATTATAAGGTTAGTATTAGTATAAATAAGAGTTAACATTTTTGTCTTCTATAACACATCTTTCAATTTACAAATTGCAACGATTGGAGTCTTTATCAAGTTGAAGAAAGCCAAAGAGTTATGATATTGCCGCCGTTGCTACTTGCATAGAGGTATTCCCAATTAATCGAAATGCTCTGCTTAATTCTGTTAATTTTCAGCACCATATAATTGTCTAATTACATTAAAAAAGACACTATTTTGGTCTAACCTTTCAAATTATGGTGTAGAGTATTTTGATTCTTTAATATTATTATTATTATGCTAGGGATTTTTGGGGTTTTCTGGTCTTAAGCTAAATTGGGTTGCTTATATTAAATTTGTTAGTGTAAGAGTTCTCAATTCTACATCTAATTGAATTGAATTCAATTGATTCAATATTTGTTGTTTATTTTTTTTTTCTTTTAGATTGAAATAATTAAACTTCAATCTATATGGTATTATTTTTGTTATTTAGAGTGATGGACAAAATGTGGACTGCACTTCATAGACTTAATTCAGAGTATTGGAAAGGTGTAAAATCTTTTTTTATATTTTGTCTTTACCAAAGGAGAACCTCAAGGCCGTACGATTTTATGTCCTTGTGCCAAGTGTAGAAATCTTTGTTGGAGAAGAAGAAAAGTGGTTCGTGATCATCTAATAGGATTCGATTTTGTACAAGGCTACGATGTTTGTGTGAATCACACAGAGCAAATATCATTGCCTAACGAAATTGATGATCATATGGAATATCAAGAGGACTCACGTGATGACACCAATGGCTTACTTCATGACACATTTAGGCACGTTGAAAAAGTAGAGGGAGACAACAAGGGACCCAATGAGGATGTTAAGAAATTTTACAATTTGACTAATGATGCGAAGCAAGGGCTGTATTTGGGATGTAAAAACTTTACTACTTTATCATTCATAATTAATTTACTTGTTAAAGTGTCTTCATAGATGGAGCAATGTATCGTTCAATGCTCTTTTAGAGTTATTGAAAGAAGTCACACCTAATCTGAATATTCCCAAATCTTTTAACAAAACAAAAGCCATAATAAAGGATTTAGGCCTTGATTATAAAAAAATTCATGCATGTCCAAATGATTGTATGTTGTATTGGAAAGAGCATGAAAATGACGATACTTGCAACACTTGTAAAGCTTCACGATAGAAGGAATTTACTCAAGTAGATTGAGAATCCAAATTATGATCATAAAGTTCCTGCAAAAGTTTTGAGACACTTTCCACTGATTCCAAGACTTCAGAGACTATTATGTGTTTGAAAATAGCCGAGTCGATGAGATGGCATGAAGAAGGTCGATCAAAGGATGGTAAATTAAGGCACCCTGCTGATGGCCAAGAATGGAAGGACTTTGACTTGCTTCAACCCGATTTTGCTTTTGAGTAACGTAATGTAAGGCTTGGCTTATTAAGTGATGGTTTTAATTTGTTTAGAACTATGAGCATATCGCACAATACATGGCCTGCCATGATGGTTGTATACAATTATTCACCTTTGATGTGCATGAAATCTGAGTATACAATGTTGTCGTTATTGATTCCTGGACCACAATCACCAAGAAATGATATTGATGTGTACCTTCAGCCGTTGATTGAGGAGCTAAAGGAATTGTGGGAACACGAAGTAGAAACATATGATGCCTTAAAAGATCAAACATTTCAATTGCGGGCATCTCTACTGTGGACTATTAGTGATTACCATGGATATGCTATATTGTCAGCTTGGAGCACTAAAGGAAAGTTGGCATGTTCATGTTGCAATTATAACAATAATTCAACCTACTTGAGACATAGTCACAAAATGTGTTATATGGACCCATCGTGTTTTTTTACCGGCTAGTCATGCTTGGAGGGCCAATAAAAGGTTGTTCAATGGAAAGAAAGAACATAGGTCTGCACCACATATGTTAGAAGGTATAGAAATCGTGGAAAACTTAAAATATTTTGAGAATTAATTTGGAAAAAAGAATAAGAAGAAAAAAATGATGGTCCATGGAAGAAGAAGTCAATATTTTTTTAGTTGTTGTACTGGGATCAAAATACTTTACGTCATAATCTTGATGTAATGCATATTGAGAAAAACATATGTGATATTGTTATCGAGACTCTTCTGGACATACTGGGAAAGAAAAAATATTATGTTAATGCTCGTTATGATCTGCAAGGTATGAGAATTAGAAAGGAACTTCATCAAATAAAGATTGGCGGAGGTTGGGAAAAAGTTTGCAAAGGCATATTTCTCAATGAAATCCCAAGATAATTCTACTTTTTGCAGTGTTTTGAAGGCTACCAAGTTACCGTATAGGAGTGTTTATAACATTTCAAAATGTGTACATGTTGGCGATAAAAAGATATTTGGTTACTTGAGTCATGATGCACATTTCATATTACACTCCTTATTACAAGTAGCAATAAAGATCACAATGCCAAATCTAGTGGTTGGACCTTTAATTCGTCTTGGGTCCTTTTTCCGCTCTTTGTGTCAAAAAGTTATTCAAGTGCAAGATTTGGATTATCTAAATGGAGAGATTGATTAAATACTTTGTGAATTGGAGATGGTTTTTCCTCCAAGTTTTTTTGATGTAATGGTTCATTTGCCTATTCATCTAGTACATGAAGTTAGATTGGGCGATCCCATTCAATTTCGATGGATGTATCCCACAGAAAGAAACTTATGCATACATAAAATTTATGTTTGTAATAGAGCTCATCCAGCAGGTTCTATTGCTGAGGGATATTTGGCTAAAGAAGCTTTGACTCTTTGCTCAAGATATTTGCATAAAAGTGTAGATACAAGGTTGAATAGAATGAGTAGAAACTATGATAACAACGATTCTTGCGAAGTAGATTTAGATGATTACTTTCCAAGTATTAGCTGACCTTTAGGAGGGAAGCAAAATGGTAAATTATTTTCAATAGACTCAACATCAAAAGCTCAAGTCCATGGATACATATTGTTCAATTGCGATGATATTCAAACATGCATAATGTACCATAATAGTTTATTGTTTATTCCCTATTTATATACAAAACATATCTTAGAGTTATTTTTAACAACTAATAGTGTTACATTTGTAGAGAGTACGATGAATGTGTTAGTTATTTTTTACAACATTATAAATGTGTTGCCTGAAACATAAGTAATGTACACAAAACTATGGCTTAAATGTATATGCAACATTTATAAAATGTTGGCAAAACCAATTCATAAAATTATGGCATGAAACATTCAAACAAATTATGACCTCTTTGAGTTTATTCACCAACGGTTTTTTAGAATTCGTGAGCAAAAGTAAAAAACGGTTGCCTTAAAGAATAAGTCATGGCCACCTACGCCACACTTTGTAAATTGTTGCCAAACTGTTGCCTAACCTTTAGGCAACATATTTTTTGATTTACGCCACACTTTATTGTTGCCATAACTCAAAAATGTTGTAGTGTTGTTATGTTAGTATTTTTTTTCTTTCCTTGGATTTAAATTTGAGTCCTTAGAATCTTTAAGCCTTAGCTCAAACTAGTTGAGCTACCCATCGTCCCCTTTAGTTATTTATGATTATTTATTAATATGTCTAAAATAGATAAAAATGATACTCAATGTAGAGTATATGAGTACACTAAGTGTGTTGAACCATTACAAAATATTATTCAAAAAATCTCTACGTACCTTCCTTTATTATATAAAAAAGGCTAAATTACATTCGTGGTCCCTTAACTTAATTTCAGGTAACGTTTTAGTCCCTTATCTTTTTTTTTCCCCCAATTTAGTCATTTATTCCTAATAATATCAAATAAAGTATGAAAATATGAGTTTATTTGAAGATTTGCGTTACGAATTTGATGAAAATTTGTATTATATTGAAGAATATAATTAATTTTATGAGTTTTGATTGAATTTTTTTTTTTTGAATTTTTGTTTAACAAAGGATAACGTTATTGAAATTTTAAAATATAAAATATCAAATTGTCATTTAAAATTAAAATAAAGGACTAAGTCGGGAAAAAAAAAGATAAAGGACTAAAACGTTACCTGAAATTAAGTTAAAGGACCACAAATGTAATTTAGCCTATAAAAAATATCATTATAATATTTTAAATAAACTTTATAATTTTTTAGATGTTGTCCTTAGTGTTTTAAAAATGAAACCAGTACTATATTTGTTCATATAACTCAATTTTTGTTGGTGATTACGTCTTATCTTGGTCCTCATACATAAAATTTTATTCCAACAAGAGTGTCTTGCATGCCTTTACACTGATTTTGGTAAATATCAAAAAAAAAAAAAATCATAAAGAGTATTTTTAAAAATTTTTTTTTTTTATCATTTTTAGCATTATCTCAACTTTTCTTTCTCATTTATTTTTTACTATTTTCATTTTTGTGTTCCAATTAAAACATAATTTTTTTAGCCTAAGGGGATAACTTTTTGAGATAATTTTTGTGTTCAATTTGTTGCCTCATCTGCGATAACTTTAACCTAAATTTTGTAGTATAAATTGGAACAAACAATCAGAGTATAGGGATGATTGAAGAGAGAAAATGAAAAAAATAAAGAAGAAATTAAATAAAGAAACCCATTTTCAACTATAATTTGTAAGAAGGGACAAGTATTCCATTTTCGATTCACAATGAATCAACTCGGTTAAAAAAAATATGGTTGAGTTTTTTATAAAGGTAGTTTCAATTCGGTTCAAAAATAAAGAGTTGAGACATCAAACCTTTTTACCATTTTGATTTGGTTTGGTTCGAGACAAATCATTAAAAGTTATATTTTCTTCCTTAACCAAACTATTAACGCTCTACCCTTAAGTGTGTATTATTCCTATGCATGATTCTATTGTACGATAAATAGATATTTGTATATGCATCATTTGATGTTATGATGATAATATGATTAAATGTGATTATGTGGCTAACTGATTATGTTATATGATAAGCATGCGAATATGATGATATGTACATTGCATGAGCGTCTCTTATGCGTGTTATGCTTTCATTGTGTGTTTTGATTGTAATTCTCCCTCATATAATCAATTCAGATATGTTGTTGTGAGTGAAGTTTTGTTAAAGCTATCAGTTTAATTCAAAATTATGGCTAAGAATAAATCATTTATTGACTAATTATTCTGTAATTAATTTATTATATTATATAGGACAACTGTAGTGAATATCAAGGGATCTTGTACAATAAACCCCTTCTATATAATTCTGATTTATTTATTAGACTAGGAAAGGATGTATTTAAACCAGAATTGTAATCATTCTGATTCAAGAAATGAAAAGATCATTTCCTCAATAATTTTCACATGGTATCAGAGCAAACCTGATCAAAGTGAAAAAAACACCATTATTCCATATTTGAAGAAAATAGTTCACTAACAAACCCAAACCCTAAAATGGCAACTGAAACTTCCACAATTAACAGCCTGATCGAAAACACCACTTTACCCATCACTGGCTACAAATTAAATAGCCAAAACTACACCTAATGGGCAAGATCTTTTCGGATCTTCCTTCAAGGAAAATAGAAGGAAGATTACATATTTGATTATGCTAAAGAGCTAGAGAAAAAAGACCCTGATTTCCCAAAGTGGAAGCTACATAACAACTTAATCATGACATGGCTATTGAACTCAATGACCACTGAAGCAGGCGAAAACTTCATGTATTACAGCACTGCAGCTGAGATCTGGAGTGCTGCCAAGGAGACATACTCAAATACTGATAATATCTCTGCCACATTCGAGATCAAGAGTCTCCTTTATGAACTACGATAAGGAGACACAACAATCACTAATTACTACATAACCCCACCAATTACTATCAGCAACTGGATATCTATGAGGATATAGTATGGACATGCCTTAAAGACAAAAAACTGGTAGAGAAAGACCAAATATATCAGTTCCTCATTGGCCTGAACAAGAATATATATGATGTAAGAGGAAAAATTCTTGGAACCAAACCTCTGCCCAACATCAGAGAAGTATTTTCAGAAGTGAGAAGAGAAGATAGTCGAAGGAAAGTCATGCTTGGAAGCACGAATTAAAGCTCCCTTAATGAAGGTTCAACCTTGGTTGTGAAAGAAAGCTACAAACAATCTAGAGGATGGTGTGATCATTGCAAAAAACCAGGCCATAACAAAGAAACATGTTGGGTCATTCATGGAAACAAAGTGTTGACTGCCACATCAGAAGCAAAGTGTTGACAACCCCAACACTTAAACCAAGTCCATTCAACAAGGAACAAATGGAGATTTTGCAAAAATTGCTACAACAATTCCTTCAAAACACTAACACACACTCAACTGTTGCCTTGGCCTAAAAAGGTAATTCTTCATGTGTCTATTATGTTGACAAGAGAATATTTAACTCATGGATTGTAGACTTTGGAGCCTCAGACCATATGACTGGGGATATCACTCTATTTGATGAATATTCCCCATGCAATGACAATTCTATGGTACGGATAACATATGGCACGAAAACAAAAGTGATTGGTAAAGGCTCAGTAATCATCTCCAAGGACATTACTCTTAACTCAGTTCTTTATGTTCCAAAGTTGAATTGCAACCTTTTGTACATAAGTATATTGACTCAAGATCTAAATTGTTCACTAAATTCTTGCCTCACCTATGCGAATTTCAGGATATGGATTCGGGGAGGAAGATTGGCAATGCTGAGGAATGTGCAGGTCTCTACTTCCTTCAAGCTAGTGAGTTCAAGGAGAAAAGAAATAATTCAGTCTATGTTGCTGCATCAAGTGGTGAAAACCTAGAGGAAGTTGTCATGCTATGGCACTATCGTTTAGGACATCCAAACTTTATGTACCTTGAAAAAATGTTTCCTTCTCTATTCAATAAAAATTCAAATCTGTTTCAATGTGGAATCTATCAATTATCCAAACACTCACACAAACATTATCCTCCTCAATCTTACAAACCATCCCAACCTTTTTCATTAATCCATAATGATATTTGGGGACCTTCCCGTGTTAAGAACATAACTGGTTCAAAATGGTTTGTGACCTTTATAGATGATCATACACGAGTTACATGGGTGTTCCTTATGAAAGAAAAATCAGTGGGATAAATTTTTTAGAACTTCAACAATATGATCCAAACCCAATTCCAAACCAAAATCCAAGTCCTACGAACTGACAATGGTCGTGAATACTATCACCATTCCCTCAAATCTCACATTCTCAAGCATGAAATAAGTCACCAAACGAGCTGTGTGAACACACCACAACAAAATGGTATTATCGAGAGGAAAAATAGGCATCTCATGGAGGTTACTAGGTCCCTTATGTTATCAACTAATATACCAGATCATTTTTAGGTTGAAAATGTCCTTTCAACATTATATTTAATTAATAGAGTGCCTTCTCAATCCCTCATGTTCAAAACCCCTTGCAAAACCCTTCTATCCATTTACCCACACATTAAAACCCCTTCATCCATTCCTCCTAAAGTCTTTGGTTGCACTGCATTTGTGCATGATAATCGGCCTAACAAAGGAACATTAGAGCTCAAATCCCTAGAATGCATATTCTTAGGATACCCACCAAATAAGAAAGAATATACGTGCTACTGCCCCATAAGCAAAAAAGTCTACTATTCCATGGATGGAACCTTCTTTGAAAATCAACCTTACTACACCAAAGTTGGACTTCAGGGGGAGAGAGAACAAAATATAGCAAAATACCAACCTTGGGAAATGAAACAACATTTGCAGCATTTTTTAGAAACAGAACATACCTTCATACAACAACAAGTTGTAGAACTAGAAATTGACCTTGTGACTGGAGAAACAATAAAACCTGCAACTAGATCTGAGACAAAACCGGAAAAAGAACTACTTGTGTACACAAGGAAGAAGAAAACTCAAAGGGAGGAAGAAATATGCACATCTTCAAGGCCAATCCAAAATTATGAACCTAATACAGATTTAGAAGTTCTACCAGGTAATATAGTTTTTGAGCCTAATGATAATTGCAGTCTAAATGAGACTGATCTTAACTTACCAATTGTTGTGAGGAAAGCAGTGAGATCATGCACTCAACATCCAATTAGCAATTATGTATCTCATAGAAATCTGTTACAAGAATACATGGCCTTCATCACCATATTGGATAAGATAAAACTTCCAAAAAATGTTCAAGAAGCCATCCAACATGTTGAATGGAAGACTGTAGTGGAAGATGAAATTGAAGCACTAGACAAGAATGGAAAATGGAAATTTGTGGAGCTGCTAGAAGGAAAAAAAAAACCAGTTGGGTGTAAATGGATCTTCTCTATAAAACACAATGTTGATGGGAGTGAGAATAGGTCCAAAGTCCACTTAGTGGCAAATGAGTTCACCCAATCAAATGAGGTGGACTATGAAGAAACATTTGTTCTAGTGGCAAGGTATGCAAACTCTAGAAATCACTTAATGGTCTTAAGTAATCCCCACGGACATGGTTTGAAAGACTAACCCGAGTTATTAAGGGTCACAACTTTACTCAATTCCAAACCGACCATACAATGTTTGTCAAGTATTCTAGTGAAGGAAAGGTGGCAATATTTATTGTTTATGTGGATGACATCATAATCTCAGGCAATGATGACAAAGTGATAGAAGAACTCAGGTGATTTCTAGCTAAAGAATTTGAGGTCAAGGACCTTGGACACCTAAAGTATTTTCTTGGGATGGAGATTGCTCGTTCCAAACATGGAATCTATGTATCCCAAAGAAAATATGTGCTAGACCTATTGGAAGAAACATGAATGTTAGAGTGCAAGCCAGCAGATACACCGATGGAACCTAACCTTAAATTGGCAGAACAAGAAGGCAGTCCCCACGTTGATAAGGAGAGATACCAAAGATTGGTAAGAAAGCTAATTTACCTAACTCGAACAAGACTAGATATTGGTTACTCAGTGAGTATGGTAAGTCGTTCATGAATAAGCCAACTGAAGATCACATGAAAGTTGTGACTCGAATTTTGCAGTACTTAAAAAAGACACCCAAGAATGGTCTTCACTTAAAAAAGGAACTAATTCGGAGTGTGAAAGTGTTCACATATGCATATTGGGGTAGTTCATTTACTTATCGCAAGTCAACAAGTAGGTAATGCACATATGTGTATGGAAACTTGACTACTTGGAGAAGTAAAAAACAATCAGTGGTGGCAAGAAATAGTGCAAAGGTTGAGTTCAGAGCAATGACTCATGGCATTTGTGAGGGAATTTGGTTGCAAATAATGCTTAAGGAATTAGGAATACCAACAGATTCCACCATAAGCCTTTGGTGCGACAACAAGGCAACCATAAATATTGCAAAAATTCCAGTCCACCATGATAGAAAGAAACATGTGGAGATAGATAGACATTTCATAAAAAAAAAAGATAGATGGTGGAATTATCAAGTTGGAATATATCCTTTCGAAGAATCAAACTGCAGACATACTGACCAAGGTCATTCACAAATCTAATTTTGAGAACTTAAGGTCCAAGCTATGCATGATTGACATCTACTGCCCAACTTGAGGGAGAGTGTTGAATTCCAAATTGTGGCTGAGAATAAGTCATTTACCGACTGATTATTCTGTAATTAATTTATTATATTATATAGGACAACTATAGTGAATATCAAGAGACATTGTACGGTAAATCTCTCCTATTTAATTCTGATTTATTTATTAGACTAGGGAATGTTGTATTTAAACCAGAATTGTAACCATTCTAATTCAAGAAATGAAAAGACCATTTCCTCAATAATTCACACTATCATAATGCATGTGTGTATTCCTTCTATCTCCTTATAATACTCCCTGAAAAAATAGTAGCATCGAGTTTATCTCTCTATTTTTCCAATTTATTATAGTAAAACATATAAGGGAAACATGTACAAGTATCAAATTGTCAATTAAAATTGTGTTTGATTTTTCTTTAACATATAACTTGTTAAATAATCTCTGATATCGTTAAGAAATACTCAATTGTACCATATTTGGTTGTCTTTCCATCAAACTCAATGATTGTTTATCTTTACTCACTCTAAATAAGCTGTTTATCGTTTTCGACTCAGTTGAAAATATTTTTTTAGGTGAAAACAATACTAAAGAACAATAATCATTCACAAATTCCTCTAGAATTTGTCTCACTAATTTAGATTGCTTCAAGACAAATTCTTTATCTTATTGGTTATTTTCTTTTGTCTGTGGGTAATGCTAAAAATTTTATTTTAAAACTAATGATACTTTTTTAAAACAAATGAAATTTATGACGAGTAGATATTGTTCCAATGTAAGATTGAGAAAACCTTAGTAGTTCACTAATCAGTGGATGTTGTCTTCCTCTAATAATTCTAGACTAGATCGAATTCCCAACATATAGTTCCAATATTTGATTTTGGATCTATAACTTGTCTTTTTGTTAACATATTTTTAAAAAAGAATTTTATAAATAAAATTTCTAATGCATAATTGATTTAAATAGCTTATTTTAAAATATTATTTTAAATATTTCATCTATTTTCTACAATTTTTTTTAAATAAGGAAATTTCAAAAAAATTAATTATAATGAAAAGTTAATTTGAAAAACTCTTCATAAAAATAATTTTTGAAAGATAATTTTTTTTAGACAAAGGTAATCTTTATCATATTAAAATCTCTAATAATAAATATTTAAATGTTAAAATTATTATTTTTAATTAATATCAAATAAAAATAAAACATTTTCTACTATTTTTAAATATTTTTTTATAAAAATTGTTTATAAAAATATAAAATCAAAATTATTTTTAAAAAATCTTAAACGTCAAATATCTAATATCTTATTTTTGATTTGATTAATTTTTCGTGTTGGCTAAATATGTTAGGAATTCCATCTTAATTTCATGTTTGTCTTATTATTGGTTCACAAAATGTTTCAAGATTTTATTGTCTAGTATGCCATTCATTTTCTTTTTCTATCGATTTGTTGAGGGATGTTGCTACTTTTTATTTTTTATTATTTACATCATCAATTTAAATTTTCTCTTTTATTAGTCAAAAAATGAAAATTATTTCCATCTTTGTAAAATTCTTCTTAAAAATAGTCATAACTATAATATGAGTCGGTCACTTTGTTGAATGGGTTATGAGATATGAAATATCATATTATATTCACCGTGAAAGCTTACAAATTTTTGTGTCACTGATTACTACCATACCCTCACCCGTTACTGGCAACAGCTAGATATCTATGAGGATATAGTATGGACATGCCCTGAAGACAGCAAACAGTACAAAAAACTGGTGGAGAAAGACCGAATATACCAGTTCCTCCTTGGTCTAACCAAGCATCTAGATGATGTAAGAGGAAGAATCCTTGGAACCAAACCTCTGCCCAACATCAGAGAAGTATTTTCAGAAGTGAGAAGAGAAGAGAGTCGAAGGAAAGTCATGCTTGGAAGCACTTATCAAAGCTCCATTAATGAAGGTTCGGCCTTGGCTGTGAAAGGAAGCTACAAAAAATCTAGAGGATGGTGTGATCAGTGCAAAAAATCAGGCCACAACAAAGAAACATGTTGGGTCATTCATGGAAAACCAGCAGATTGGAAACCATCTAGGTACAGGGACATTCGCGTCCATGCTGCCACATCAGAAGGGGGCAAAGTGTTGGCAGCCCCAGCACTTGAACCAAGTCCATTCAGCAAGGAACAAATGGAGATGTTGCAAAAATTGCTACAACAATCCCTTCAAAACACTAGCACACACTCAGCTGCTGCCTTGGCCTTCATGTGTCTATTATGTTGACAAGAGAATATTTAACTCATGGATTGTAGACTTTGGAGCCTCAGACCATATGACTGGGGATATCACTCTATTTGATGAATATTCCCCATGCAATGACAATTCTATGGTACGGATAACATATGGCACGAAAACAAAAGTGATTGGTAAAGGCTCAGTAATCATCTCCAAGGACATTACTCTTAACTCAGTTCTTTATGTTCCAAAGTTGAATTGCAACCTTTTGTACATAAGTATATTGACTCAAGATCTAAATTGTTCACTAAATTCTTGCCTCACCTATGCGAATTTCAGGATATGGATTCGGGGAGGAAGATTGGCAATGCTGAGGAATGTGCAGGTCTCTACTTCCTTCAAGCTAGTGAGTTCAAGGAGAAAAGAAATAATTCAGTCTATGTTGCTGCATCAAGTGGTGAAAACCTAGAGGAAGTTGTCATGCTATGGCACTATCGTTTAGGACATCCAAACTTTATGTACCTTGAAAAAATGTTTCCTTCTCTATTCAATAAAAATTCAAATCTGTTTCAATGTGGAATCTATCAATTATCCAAACACTCACACAAACATTATCCTCCTCAATCTTACAAACCATCCCAACCTTTTTCATTAATCCATAATGATATTTGGGGACCTTCCCGTGTTAAGAACATAACTGGTTCAAAATGGTTTGTGACCTTTATAGATGATCATACACGAGTTACATGGGTGTTCCTTATGAAAGAAAAATCAGTGGGATAAATTTTTTAGAACTTCAACAATATGATCCAAACCCAATTCCAAACCAAAATCCAAGTCCTACGAACTGACAATGGTCGTGAATACTATCACCATTCCCTCAAATCTCACATTCTCAAGCATGAAATAAGTCACCAAACGAGCTGTGTGAACACACCACAACAAAATGGTATTATCGAGAGGAAAAATAGGCATCTCATGGAGGTTACTAGGTCCCTTATGTTATCAACTAATATACCAGATCATTTTTAGGTTGAAAATGTCCTTTCAACATTATATTTAATTAATAGAGTGCCTTCTCAATCCCTCATGTTCAAAACCCCTTGCAAAACCCTTCTATCCATTTACCCACACATTAAAACCCCTTCATCCATTCCTCCTAAAGTCTTTGGTTGCACTGCATTTGTGCATGATAATCGGCCTAACAAAGGAACATTAGAGCTCAAATCCCTAGAATGCATATTCTTAGGATACCCACCAAATAAGAAAGAATATACGTGCTACTGCCCCATAAGCAAAAAAGTCTACTATTCCATGGATGGAACCTTCTTTGAAAATCAACCTTACTACACCAAAGTTGGACTTCAGGGGGAGAGAGAACAAAATATAGCAAAATACCAACCTTGGGAAATGAAACAACATTTGCAGCATTTTTTAGAAACAGAACATACCTTCATACAACAACAAGTTGTAGAACTAGAAATTGACCTTGTGACTGGAGAAACAATAAAACCTGCAACTAGATCTGAGACAAAACCGGAAAAAGAACTACTTGTGTACACAAGGAAGAAGAAAACTCAAAGGGAGGAAGAAATATGCACATCTTCAAGGCCAATCCAAAATTATGAACCTAATACAGATTTAGAAGTTCTACCAGGTAATATAGTTTTTGAGCCTAATGATAATTGCAGTCTAAATGAGACTGATCTTAACTTACCAATTGTTGTGAGGAAAGCAGTGAGATCATGCACTCAACATCCAATTAGCAATTATGTATCTCATAGAAATCTGTTACAAGAATACATGGCCTTCATCACCATATTGGATAAGATAAAACTTCCAAAAAATGTTCAAGAAGCCATCCAACATGTTGAATGGAAGACTGTAGTGGAAGATGAAATTGAAGCACTAGACAAGAATGGAAAATGGAAATTTGTGGAGCTGCTAGAAGGAAAAAAAAAACCAGTTGGGTGTAAATGGATCTTCTCTATAAAACACAATGTTGATGGGAGTGAGAATAGGTCCAAAGTCCACTTAGTGGCAAATGAGTTCACCCAATCAAATGAGGTGGACTATGAAGAAACATTTGTTCTAGTGGCAAGGTATGCAAACTCTAGAAATCACTTAATGGTCTTAAGTAATCCCCACGGACATGGTTTGAAAGACTAACCCGAGTTATTAAGGGTCACAACTTTACTCAATTCCAAACCGACCATACAATGTTTGTCAAGTATTCTAGTGAAGGAAAGGTGGCAATATTTATTGTTTATGTGGATGACATCATAATCTCAGGCAATGATGACAAAGTGATAGAAGAACTCAGGTGATTTCTAGCTAAAGAATTTGAGGTCAAGGACCTTGGACACCTAAAGTATTTTCTTGGGATGGAGATTGCTCGTTCCAAACATGGAATCTATGTATCCCAAAGAAAATATGTGCTAGACCTATTGGAAGAAACATGAATGTTAGAGTGCAAGCCAGCAGATACACCGATGGAACCTAACCTTAAATTGGCAGAACAAGAAGGCAGTCCCCACGTTGATAAGGAGAGATACCAAAGATTGGTAAGAAAGCTAATTTACCTAACTCGAACAAGACTAGATATTGGTTACTCAGTGAGTATGGTAAGTCGTTCATGAATAAGCCAACTGAAGATCACATGAAAGTTGTGACTCGAATTTTGCAGTACTTAAAAAAGACACCCAAGAATGGTCTTCACTTAAAAAAGGAACTAATTCGGAGTGTGAAAGTGTTCACATATGCATATTGGGGTAGTTCATTTACTTATCGCAAGTCAACAAGTAGGTAATGCACATATGTGTATGGAAACTTGACTACTTGGAGAAGTAAAAAACAATCAGTGGTGGCAAGAAATAGTGCAAAGGTTGAGTTCAGAGCAATGACTCATGGCATTTGTGAGGGAATTTGGTTGCAAATAATGCTTAAGGAATTAGGAATACCAACAGATTCCACCATAAGCCTTTGGTGCGACAACAAGGCAACCATAAATATTGCAAAAATTCCAGTCCACCATGATAGAAAGAAACATGTGGAGATAGATAGACATTTCATAAAAAAAAAAGATAGATGGTGGAATTATCAAGTTGGAATATATCCTTTCGAAGAATCAAACTGCAGACATACTGACCAAGGTCATTCACAAATCTAATTTTGAGAACTTAAGGTCCAAGCTATGCATGATTGACATCTACTGCCCAACTTGAGGGAGAGTGTTGAATTCCAAATTGTGGCTGAGAATAAGTCATTTACCGACTGATTATTCTGTAATTAATTTATTATATTATATAGGACAACTATAGTGAATATCAAGAGACATTGTACGGTAAATCTCTCCTATTTAATTCTGATTTATTTATTAGACTAGGGAATGTTGTATTTAAACCAGAATTGTAACCATTCTAATTCAAGAAATGAAAAGACCATTTCCTCAATAATTCACACTATCATAATGCATGTGTGTATTCCTTCTATCTCCTTATAATACTCCCTGAAAAAATAGTAGCATCGAGTTTATCTCTCTATTTTTCCAATTTATTATAGTAAAACATATAAGGGAAACATGTACAAGTATCAAATTGTCAATTAAAATTGTGTTTGATTTTTCTTTAACATATAACTTGTTAAATAATCTCTGATATCGTTAAGAAATACTCAATTGTACCATATTTGGTTGTCTTTCCATCAAACTCAATGATTGTTTATCTTTACTCACTCTAAATAAGCTGTTTATCGTTTTCGACTCAGTTGAAAATATTTTTTTAGGTGAAAACAATACTAAAGAACAATAATCATTCACAAATTCCTCTAGAATTTGTCTCACTAATTTAGATTGCTTCAAGACAAATTCTTTATCTTATTGGTTATTTTCTTTTGTCTGTGGGTAATGCTAAAAATTTTATTTTAAAACTAATGATACTTTTTTAAAACAAATGAAATTTATGACGAGTAGATATTGTTCCAATGTAAGATTGAGAAAACCTTAGTAGTTCACTAATCAGTGGATGTTGTCTTCCTCTAATAATTCTAGACTAGATCGAATTCCCAACATATAGTTCCAATATTTGATTTTGGATCTATAACTTGTCTTTTTGTTAACATATTTTTAAAAAAGAATTTTATAAATAAAATTTCTAATGCATAATTGATTTAAATAGCTTATTTTAAAATATTATTTTAAATATTTCATCTATTTTCTACAATTTTTTTTAAATAAGGAAATTTCAAAAAAATTAATTATAATGAAAAGTTAATTTGAAAAACTCTTCATAAAAATAATTTTTGAAAGATAATTTTTTTTAGACAAAGGTAATCTTTATCATATTAAAATCTCTAATAATAAATATTTAAATGTTAAAATTATTATTTTTAATTAATATCAAATAAAAATAAAACATTTTCTACTATTTTTAAATATTTTTTTATAAAAATTGTTTATAAAAATATAAAATCAAAATTATTTTTAAAAAATCTTAAACGTCAAATATCTAATATCTTATTTTTGATTTGATTAATTTTTCGTGTTGGCTAAATATGTTAGGAATTCCATCTTAATTTCATGTTTGTCTTATTATTGGTTCACAAAATGTTTCAAGATTTTATTGTCTAGTATGCCATTCATTTTCTTTTTCTATCGATTTGTTGAGGGATGTTGCTACTTTTTATTTTTTATTATTTACATCATCAATTTAAATTTTCTCTTTTATTAGTCAAAAAATGAAAATTATTTCCATCTTTGTAAAATTCTTCTTAAAAATAGTCATAACTATAATATGAGTCGGTCACTTTGTTGAATGGGTTATGAGATATGAAATATCATATTATATTCACCGTGAAAGCTTACAAATTTTTGTTATTTTCATTAAAGAAAAAAAGAACTACCATTAGAACAACAGTAATTGCAGGCGCGGCTACTCTGCCCTTATATCGGAAACAAAACAAGCCGGAGTCGCACCGAACTCAACTCGCCGGAAATTGCAGCCGAAAACAGCGAGAAACTCCTCCACAAGGTTTTCCTTTTTTTTTCCTTCTTATTTTTTTGGATTTTTTTCCCCTCTCATATAGCGCTCGCGAGGATGTTATGCCAACGCGATTTCCGGCTGCGATAGCTCCGATTATCGGTCGCATTTCTCAATTGCGCGCTACAGCGCTTCAATTTACATCTATGTTGTTGCCAAAAGTTATGATTTAATTTGTGAATAGGCAGTTGAAAATTTAGAGTGACATAATCAAACTATGATTATTTTATTTGTTAGCAAATTCAGAGATAGATATAGATATATTGTTACTTCGATTCCAAAATCCCCAAATTTAGGTTTCTTAATTTCATTTTTCCACACTAGTTCATTATTTTCTCCAATTGGAAAACCTATCAATTGGAAAACTACCCACAACTTTGTTAGGAAAAACCCTTTTCTTTCTCTCCTAGAAAGGTGCAATTCCCTTGTCCAGTTGAAACAAATCCAGGCTCAAATGGTGATCGATAACGGCTTTGCTGCAAGTCGCTTTGTTCCGTTCTGCGCTCTGTCGGAGTCGTGAGCCCTTGACTATTGTACTAAAATATTGTTTGGAATCCATGAACGAATGTGTTTTCTTGGAATGCGACGATTAGGGGGTATGTGGGGAGTGGTGACTTAGAAGGAGCTTTTATGTTGTATAAGAGAATGTTGCGATGTGGTGTGTTGAAGCCGGATAATCATACTTACCCGATGTTGCTTAAAGCTTGTTCTTGTCAATCTTTGAATTGTGTTGGTTTTGGTATACTTGCGCATATGTTGAAGTTTGGGTTTGAATTTGATATATTTGTGCATATTGCGTCGATCACTATGCTACTTCCGTATGGAGAATTGAGGGGAGCATATGACATGTTTGATAAAAGTCATATGAGAGATTTGGTAACCTGGAACTCCATGATTACTGGGATTGTGAGAAGAGGACCGGCAAATAAGGCTATAAAAATCTATAATGAAATGGTGGCAGAGAAATTGAAATCAAATGAGATTACGATGATTGGCATGATTTCTTCTTGTTCTCAGTTGCAGGATTTGAATCTCGGCAGAGAATTTCATTGTTACATCGAAGAACACGGTCTTGAGTTGACGGTTCTATTCACTAATGCTCTTATGGACATGTAATTGAAGTGTGGGGAGCTGTTTGCTGCGCAAGTTCTATTTGATAACATGGCACAGAAGACCCTTTTTTTCATGGACTGCAATGGTTTTAGGATATGCTAGATTTGGTTTTCTAAACGTTGCGCGGGGCATTTTATATTAAATTCCAGAAAAGAGTGTTGTGCCATGGAATGCCATCATTGGTAGCTGTGTCCAAGCCAAGCACAGTAAAAAGACATTGGCTCTATTCCATGAAATGCAATTTAGTAAGGTCGAACATGATAAAGTGACTATGGTTAACTGCTTGTCAGCCTGCTCACAACTAGGAGCACTTGACGCTGGAATATGGATTCAACATTATATTGGAATACGCAATATTTCTCTAGACGTTGACTTAGGAACTGCACTTGTCGACATGTTAGAACTGGACTGTAAAACTGAAGAAACTAGCAATCCTATCACGACATGTGCGGCAAGTGTGGAAATATTTCAAAGGCACTCCAGGTTTTTGAAGAGATTCCTCAAAGAAATTGTTTGACGTGGACAGCCATCATTTGTGGTTTAGCACTTCATGGGAATGCTCATGATGCTATATCCTATATCTCAAAAATGATTCATATTGGAATAATACCTGATGATATCACCTTTCTTGGTGTGTTATCAGCTTGTTGTCATGGAGGTTTAGTTGAAGAAGGCCGCAAATACTTTTCCCAAATGAGCTCTAAATTCAATATATCTCCTAAGCTTAAACACTACTCATGCATGGTGGACCTTTTAGGAAGGGCTGGTAATTTGGACGAAGCAGAAGAACTTGTTAAAAATATGCCCATGGCGTCAGATGCTTCTGTATTGGGTGCGTTATTCTTTGCTTGCCGTGTTCATGGAAATGTTCTAATTGGAGAGAGGACGGCTTTTAAGCTTCTGGAGATTGATTCTCACGATAGTGGAAACTATGTTTTGCTCTCTAGCATGTATGCTGAGGCAATGTGGAAGGATCGCAAGGAAAATAATGAAGGAGATGAGTGGAGAAGAGTCCTGGTTGCAGCTCGGTTGAGATCAATGGCATTGTCCACGAGTTTGTAGTGAAGGATGCATCACACCCACAGTCTGAATGGATTTATTAATGTGTGGTTAACTGACAAAACAACTGGAGCTTCCTGAATTTACATGATGCTCCTGCTTATGGAGACAATTTCTTTTCCTAAATTTGTCAGCCTGGACTTAGCTTTTTCATTCTATTGACATTGTTTCTGCTTAGAAAATGTACGAGTGTTGCTTGAAGCCATGTCTCTCGAGTCCTGCGTTCTTTCATTCATTTCTATCTTCTTTTGTCATTTTATTCAATTTTGAGTATTTGGTTTGATTATTATATGTGGCTATACTTCTGTGTCTTTGTTGGAAAGCACAGAGATTTACGCTGCTCATTTCCAAATATCTCTTGGTTAGGCTGCTGCATGATCCATATTCTCTTCAGTTGTCTGGCTTTCATTGTATAGGCCACTGGTTGGTTTTTGTCCTTGCTTAATAGTTTCCTCCTAACTATCAATTCTTCTACCCTAGGCTTGGTTCAGACCTGCAAATGTGTTGTAAAGATTTAACATGGTCAATAATTGATATATTTTACTTCAATAAGTTGGGGTTTGTATTCCTATGGTAGATGTCAAGCTAAAGAGAAATTCTGAATACATATATAGATAGAACTCTTTGCTCTTTTATATTGCTAATATGAATTTTGATCACTTTTGCATTTCAAATAATTTAATTTTTATTTTTTCAATATACAGTATCAACAAGGCCAAAAGATAAATTGTTTAAACCATTTAGATAAATCACATCGCTGACACTTCCTTCATGATGAATCATATATGTCTTTATTTACTTGTGCTTTCTTCCTGTTGCTATCTACAGCTTGTCTGTCATGTTAACAAATCTGCAATCTTGGGTTCAGGACTTAGGAGTTGGGAGGAAGCTGACATTATGAATGTTGTCTTAACATTGACCATAGCAATTCAGTATTGGAATTGATAAAAAAAGTAGTTTAGTTATTTGCATATCTCAAACAAAGTAAACAACATTGAAAATGGTAAGTGGAAGAAGTTGCTGCTACGTACTCAGTCCCTTTTTGCCTTTGAAAATTTATTGAACAATTTAGGTTTACTAACGGCTATTTTTCCAATAATAGGCATCATACAAGGAATTACCCAAAACTGCTCAAATCCGCCTTGTGAGTTCACATGAGGAAGTTTATGAACCATGTGACGATTCTTTTGCACTGGTCGACGCCCTTCTAGCCGATCGCACTAAACTGTTGGAACATCGTCCAATGTTGTGTATGGAGATAGGCTGTGGTAGTGGATATGTTATTACTTCCCTGGCTCTTATTCTTGGGCAAGAAGGTAGTGGCGTGAATTACATTGCCACTGATATCAACCCACATGCAGTGAGGGTGACCCACGAGACATTGGAAGCACATGGAGTTAGTGCAGAGTTGATAGTAACTGATATTGCGTCAGGACTTGAGAAACGACTAGCAGGGTTGGTTGATGTTATGATTGTGAACCCTCCGTATGTGCCTACACCTGAAGATGAAGTGGGGGCCGAAGGGATTACTGCTTCTTGGGCCGGCGGTGAGAACGGAAGGAGTGTAATTGATAGAATTTTGCCCATTGCAGACCGTCTCTTGTCGGAAAAAGGATGGTTGTATATGGTCACTCTCACTGCAAATAATCCTTCTGAGATATGCCTTGAAATGAAAAAGAAAGGGTATGCTTCAAAGATTGTTGTTCAAAGATCAACAGAGGAAGAAAATCTCCATATCATCAAGTTCTGGAGGGATTTTGATAATGAAGTAGATGAAATAAATAACCAATCTACTTTCATGGGATCTTTGCTTTCACAAATTCCTCCATTTTCGTTCTGGAGAGGCAACAATGGCAACGATAGTGACAAGAACAAGTGTTGAATGTTGACTCAGAAAGTAATTGATTGTCTACGATTTTGGGATTTTGTTGTCTTGGCAACTTACTTTGCTTTGCATTGCCTTTGGTTTACAGAATGCTTATAAATGCAACTACCAATTCTTACCTCACCATATAGGTTAGTTATATTGATCTATTGAAGCCATTTAACTCTATTAAAGACCAATTATTCAATATTTAGGACCTAATAGGCAAAAATAGTCGATTAGTTAATTAAAAACTAAAGAAGTAGCTAAAAGTTAAAAAGTTAATTTTTATGTGAGGTATTAAACTAGATGATTGAAATGAAACTTAAAAGTGTGATTAAGTTAACTATTTAAATGATATTGAATAAACATATTTGTATAACGTTAAATAAACAAAATAGCTATAAATATTTTGGGCAGTCTCTAAGTGCGAGGCAGAGTTTCTTGCTTAGCACCAAATTTTTGTGTGAAGAATTCAATCACTGTATCCACTTTGTACCAAATAAATGAGAATAAACTTCTACACCTTCCACTATCATCCATGATACACATTTGCAAAAAAAAAGGTGGATTTTGTTTAGTTGGGAAGTGTTCTTCCAAATAAAATATGCCGTCTAGAAGTAAATACTTTAAAAATTTGTTGCTTTTTAGAAATGGTGGGGTCAGAAAAGTTGTTCCCAAATAAATATCAAAGTAGAATATGATTCATTTAATTTTAATTTTTTTTAAGGTTATATATATATATATATATATATATATATATATATATATATATATATATATATATATTATGTATTAATTTTGTAAATTTTTATGGTTATAGGAACAATAAATGGAATAAAATAAAATTATAAAGTCTATAACTAAATGAGTATTTTTACTTTTAAAAAAGTGATAAAAACAATGTCTCATTAAAGTACAATCATAAAAAACATTAACAAATTTTTTAAGGATAAAAATATTATTATTAATTAAAGTTAAACTAATAACTATTTTACCACCGTCTTGAGTTTAACTCTAACTACAATATCAAATTTGTATCATTTACGTGACACCTCATGACCTATAGACATAAAATATGATCCATGATTGAAATAATTTATATAATTGATAAACGTAAACCCTAATAAGCAAAAGAAAACACAATTTTTTTATTAAATTGATTAACTGTTATTTTTTATAATAATAATAATAATAATAATAATAATAATAATAATAATAATAATAATAATAATAATAAAAATATAAAAGTTGTATATTGACTATTTTTAATGTCTAAATAAATATTTAAAAGTATTTGCACGTTTTATCAACTATATTGCTAACATTTATTAAAATATTTTTATTTTAATATTTATTTATTTAATTTGGTTTAAATCTAATTAGATTGTCTATTTATAATTGATTATTGATTTTTAAGTTGTGATTATGTTTTTATATATTTTTTTATCATTTAAGGTGGTTGTTACATTTTAATAATCAAAATGTAATTAAAATATTGTGATGCATTTATATGTAATGAATTATCAAGAGTAACTTAATATAAAATTAAGTTTATAGTAGAAGTTGTATTTTTACCGTTGGTTTTTCAATCATAGAGATGCACGTAAATGTATGGCATAATGAAAAATAGAGATTTTAGTTTTTCAATAATAGTTTTTTTGTTTAAAGATATTGTATTTTCTTCATTGTTTGTCCTTTTTTTTGTTGAGGAGTTATATTGTCCTCACTACTTTGCAAATTTATTCATTATTTTTTTATACATGCATTACAACCAAAAAATATTGATTAAAATTGACACTCTATATGATGTATACTATTGGTTGTCCAAATGAGCAATTGGTGTGAATTGTGAACAGAATTATGTGAAGTCATGTTCCCATATGCCACTTGGTTAGTGTGTATGTTCAAACCGCTAGCATAACAAATTTGTTATCCTAATTGACATTGTAAACTATTAGCTAAAATGAACTGTAGGGTTTATCTATATCCATTACATATAGTTGACCTAAAAATCTAAAAGAATAAAGGAATTAAAAATACCAACGATCAAATAACAAAAATTATTGTGGTTTAAGAATTCTAAAGTTTTCAATGGATCCAAAAGAATGTTAGCTAAAGAAAATCAAACGATTTGTATCTAAAAGTTAAAAAATAACAGGGGTAAATCTATTGAAAGCATAGAAAAATTTAAGGTATAAAGTAGCAAATACCTAAACCAGAAGAAACCGAGTTGTGCATATTAAATTAGAACTGAAAGACATAGATAAAAAAAAGTAGAAATAGAAGAAGAATAAAACTAAGTGGAGAAAGAAAATGATTTGAACAGAAAATTTGAACCAGTTGAAAAAGTCACCAAGAAGTTATATAATATCACATTTTGTGATTTAAGAATTCGAAAGTGTTCAACTGACCCAAAATAATATTAGTTAAAGATACGTAAATGATTTGTATGCAAAAGTTAAAAAATATTTGGAGTAAATATATTGAATACACAGAAAAATTTATGATATACAGTAAACAGAAAATAATACAACGACATAATAAATACAGAAAACTCATGTGAACGTGATGTAAAGAAAATTTAGTTTTAGAATAAGATGTTCAAATTTTTTACATTTGACAATTTGGTAAAGAATTAATAAGGAATGCACAAAGAATACATTATAACTGCTTATATTATATCTTATCTTTAAAACATTGAAAAATAGAAAGTCAAACAATGACATCAAACAATTATAAGATATATTTTTTTAAAGGAATTATAAAATATGTTGAAGAGAAGAAACGACGCTACTGATTATATAAAAAGCATACATTGATATAAGAGTTGAGGATAAACGTATTGACTGTTATACACTAAGATGATGATGATCATGAACAAATCTCTTTTATTGTTGTCATATTGCTCTAAAGTAAGATTGAATTATTATACATATATTTTTCATAAGAATAGTGCATGTCTTGTGAGGTTGTTTTAATATATTATAATAGATTTAGAGTGAGTCTAAATGAATAAACATTTTCCAAATTCTAAAAGTTTGGAAAGCATATATTTCATATACACCATTTTTTGTAAAGAGTTTTTACACCGTTAGTTAATCACAACCGTTAGATAATCATATATGTTTGACTTTTATTGTAACTCTTTTTGAAATAACTTTTACCAAGACTACCTCTAAAGTCATGTCTTTGAATGATTGTGATATGTTGAAAATGTATAACTTTTTACATTGAGGGTTCGTTTGATGAACCTTATAAGAGACGAGATAAGAAAAATTTATTATACCCTGTCTGAATCTAATGTTTGATAAACCAACATGATATGATAAGTTAATCAAGAATTCTATTATATCTTATCTCTCTAGTTGAAATTTCTATCTTGAATATGAGTTGGATTAGAAACCATCATAATAGGATAAGAACAATAGTTTACTCAATTACTCACATTGTTAGTACATAGGGGCACCTAAGAATGGGTAGGGGTGAATTAAGTGTATATAAATTTTATGGTTTTTAGAGACTTGATGGATTATTTTTCTGTTTAGGATTGATGTATAGAAAAATGTAAATGGCAGAAAAATAAAGAACACATCAGTTTATCCTGGTTCGCCTTATAACTAAGGGTACATCCAGTCCTCTTGCACACCACAAGAGATTTTCCACTATTGTTAGAATAAGTACAAGTCCCACCATAGGACCTCTGTTATAAACTCCTAACAATCATCCTAAGATTGCACACCACTATCTTAGTCTACAACACTTGAAGATAGAACACTATTTTCCTCAATTTACACAATAACTTAAATGGTTTACAATAATGACTTTGACTGAGATCAAAAGTGTATAACAATTGAGTACAACGATAACAATCTATATAATTTCAAGTACAATAGAGAACTTTTCTCAATGATATGACAATTTAAAATCTATACTTGAAATATGAAAGTGAGACTTTGAATAAATCAAAATATTTCAGAAAGTTTGTTCAAAGTTGTTCTAAGATTGATGTTAAGATATTGAAAAGATTTTGAAAAAATTGATTTGTTAAATCTGAAGCTATGAAGTATTTATATTCCTTAGATATCACTTCAGATCAGTGGCAATCATTTCTAGAGGTTTGATAAACATATTCAATTATCTAAGTTGAATCTGAACTGAAAATTTGCATTGTTTCGCAGTTGTATTCGGCTACAACAGGAGTGTAGTCGAATACACCTTTTTGTAACGTTCAATTTTATTTGAATTTTGAAACTTGTATTCGAATTCACATTCTTGTATTCGAATACAGATGAGTGAATTTTTTCATTGACTTGGTTTTGTATTCGGCTTCACCATGTTGTAGGCGAATACAAATGTGCAATTTTAGCTATTGACTTAGCACTTGTATTCGAATACACTGTATCGTAGTCGAATACAAAAGTCCAGTTTTATCTACTGACTTAGCAATTGTATTCGAATACACTATCTCATAGTCGAATACAAATATTCAGTTTTAGCTACTGACTTGAGTCTGTATTCAGCTACAACATGTTGTATCCGAATACAACATTGATTTTGGTCAAAAACTTGATTTTCAAACATTGTTCATGCATTTTGACACTTTGAAAATTCTTTTGCTGCATATGATAAAATGAAAAGTTCGCATGTGCATTTGAAATATAAGAATATTAGATTGCGTCATGTAACTTTACATTATAAGACTTCTAGCATATTTGGCCATAGTTGACTTTGATTGTTTGACTTCTTTTTAAGCTTGCAACTTGATCACTTTCCTTAGTCTTTGTCTTCATAAAAAACATAAGTATTTTACATACATAAAATATAATTCAAAATTTAAATATAAATATAAAAAAAGTTTATAAAATATAATCTAAAATATAAAAATATAAATCTAATTAAATGTAAATATAAAAATAATTAATAGAATTTGATATTAAACTTAAAAATGAAATATTAATAATTCATTTAAAAAATGTTTATAATTTTATCACAAGGGTAGTTTTGTCTTTTTATATAATTTAATAAAAAAATTTATTCAAAATTAGAGAAATAGGAAAATTAATTGAAATTTTAAAATAAATATAATTTGTTTACAATAGTATTTTTGTCATTTATATATAATATATATCATATCTTTATTTACATTCTAAAAAATAAAATAGAATTTTTTGGTTACTCATGATTTCGTTTTTAAAATTTAAATTGTTTATTTAGTAGTGTCAATGGATAGTATTAAATATAAAATTATTTCATTACTTATTTAATTTTTTAGTATTTTTTTGTTAATTTATAATACTTAAAATATAATAATTTAATTTAAAAATCATAATAAGTAATTGCTTACAATGGTAATTTTGTTGTTTGAATATAATATATATTATATTATATTATGATGAGATGTGTATCAAATATATGACAAAATAAAATATTATTATTCTTTTGGTTATTATGTGTGTATCAAACACATAATATGATAATGTTTATTATGTCATTATCCTATCATATCCGTATCTAATTTTATATCGTATCATATATCTATTATATCAGGCGTATCAACGGACCCTAATAATGCATGACAATTAAACTCAATTAAAAATTTAGACATATTTTGTTAACAGTTATAAATGCAAATATTATATAAAAAAAAAGTATAAATGCAAAGTATTTATCAATTTTGTTGATAGTAAATTTTCGTCGGAAAATATGGCTAAACTATATTTATTATATCTTTCTTCCTAATCATATTCATTTAATCTACAAAACATGAACAAGTATCTCGATCTAGTTTTCTCGTACTAATAATAATTTCCCCTTCATTACAAGAAATTTTAGAATTTGCAACATAAATTTTTAAGAACAGTTCAAGAACATAGTCTTCATCTACCCACAATTTTCATCGCAGTCAGTGATCTAGGTCATGCGTTCACCATGCACAAGTCATCTTCTTCACACAAGGTTATTTTATACTATTTCCTCATTCTGCTCCCAACTCCTTTTCATTTTCTTCTAGTATTGAATATATCAGTTTTTCCATTAAATATTGAGTGTTGTTGGAATTGAAATTGGTATGCTTTTAAGGGTCCTTTTGTTTAGTGCGTTTTTCAATTGTTTTAATTTTTTTGGGTAGTTGAAAGTTTAGACTTTGGGAAATAATGTAGGTTAAGTTGTGTTGGGAAAAAGCCAAATAATTATCTCAATAATGTGGAATATTTTTCCCCCATCTATACAGATAAATAGCTTAACATAAAATACAATTCCGCATAAACAATAATAATTGACAGAAAATTAAATATGAGACAAACACAATTTTTAACGTGGAAAACTTTCCTCAAATTGAGATAATAAAAACCACGGGACATAGTCCAGTAAAATCTTCCACTATAATAATTAATGGCTATACCAGAGTCTTTCTAGTAACATTAGGGAATATTAATTAACAATAGTAACAATTTTCCACTAAAGTGGGTATTCCAAAGTAATTCTCATAGAAGGTAAAACTAATAAAATTGTATATTAAAATAACAAACTCAATGGTGGAAATAACATACTAGAATTGTATATCAAACGGAGCAAGTTTGCTGCACACCTGTTATCACTGAAACTCAATTTGTTTTTTCCTCTCCCTATTTTGTTACTGCCACCATGTGCCTTTTCCTTTTTTTTCTTTTTGTTGTCGGCACTGTTCCCCTTTTTCTCTAAAATAGGGATTTCAAATCCTTCTTTTTCTTTCTCTCATTCACATGAGTCAAGTCCAATAAAACACTTTGCCTTTTTTCCTTTCTTTTTTTCGTTAATAATAATAACTAATAATATCAATACTAATAAAAATACTAATAATACTAGTAAACATTTGTGGGTTACACTTGGGGAGTGAGCCCATCCAACAAATCTTCTTTTCACGACTCAAGTGGAAAGGTATTGCTCAACCATTTTGATTTTCTTTCTACAACGTATCATCTTTGACACAGGTAAGTCGTTCATCATCATATCTGAACTATTCTTATCAGTATGAATCTTTTCAATTAAAAATGATTTTATTTCAAGTGCATCTCGTATCCAATGACATCACACCTCAATATGCTTCAACTTTGCATGAAAAGTCAGAATCTTGCTGAGATGGATCGCACTCTGACTGTCGCATAATAACACAAACTTGTCTTGCTTAAAGCCTAACTCATGTAGGAATTTCTTCATCCACAAGAGTTCTTTGGAAGCTTTAGTTGATGTTATGTATCCAACTTTAGTAGTGGCTAAAGCAACACATTTTTGTAACTAGAAGGAGATTTTCTAGAATCAAGATCACCTGTCATATTTGCATATGTGTGACCTTCCAACACAGGTTCACCACCTCTATAGCATAAACACACTTTGGAAGTGCCTCTAAGGTATTTGAGAATCCATTTCACAGCTTGCCAATGATCTTTACTAGGATTAGAGAGAAACTGATTGACAACTCCAACTGCATGAGCAATATTTGGTATTTGCATACAATAACATACGTCAAACTACCAATTGTAGATGCATAAAGAACGTTCTTCATCTTTTCTTTGTCTTTCTCACTTGTAGGACATTGATCATAATTCAATTTAAAATGAGTAGCAAGTGGAGTACTAGCAAGTTTGCAGTTGTTCATGTTAAATCTCTCTAACACCTTCTCAATGTAATTGTATTGAGACAATCACAATTTATTGTACTAATGAGCAAACTTGAATTTTGTGAGGTTAAAATATGAATTAGAAACTTTTATAGGATGTTGTTTGATTTGATTTTTGAAGATCGTGTGATAGTTGAATTATTGTAGAATTGTGTATTTGATTCATTCTGTGTTTTGTTTATATCTATCCTTGATACTGATATATGATATAAAATGTGATGAATTGTAATTATTTGCCTTGCAATTGATGTGGTGTGTGTGAATGGTCTAGTATTATTATTATTATATGTGAGTGTAGACCCTTTATTGTTTGAGATGACGTATCATGATGATAAATTCTGAATGTAATGTATGACTATGGAAATCTGCAATGACGATGTGTGCTCCCTGACTTGTGATATTACCACCCTGATGAATATCATGAAATGCGTATTGTGTTTAATTGAATAGTGACGAATTCGACCCGTGCCAATGATGGTTCTCTTAATGGAGTAAGTAACCTAGGACAACGAGGGGAGAAAGTAGTTGTTGATAATTTTTGAAGTGGAGATTATTTGGTCATCATATAGGTAGGGCCTGACAAGCCTAGTGATTCCGGGGAAGTACAACTGAATGAGCCTGATCGTGGCGGTCTACTGTTGAGCCTTAAGGCAAGATTGTTAGACCTTGGAGGTATTCGGGTGGGGAATTCCTAGGTGACTTGGAGGTAGCACTCCAAATGTCGGGAGCTACCACGCAACACACGTTTACCTCGACTGTCACGTATATGTGTCTCGGGTTGAGTTGAGGGATCTATGAGGACAGGGCCAATTTGAATTGTCCGTCCACTTGCGTGGTGGCATAGTATCGAGCCTCCTAACCAAGTACTTCAGAGTTAGAATGGTACCAATGAAAGAGGAGGAGTCTAGAGTATAAGAGCATGCATAACATTACTTGATTTGTGTATTTACTTACTTGATGTTGTGGATTGTATCAATGTTTTACCTTGATTATTCTTGTTGGTTGTGATTTGATATGATACGATATTTAATATTTTTTACATGTTCTTCTCAGTTATTTTATACTATTACATGCTTTCGAAGCTCACCCCTCGTTGCTTGTGTTTGGTGCTTGCGAGAGCGCAGTTATTTCAGGTTATCGATTGGGGATCCACGCTCTGAATAGGTGATATTGGGTGGGAGTAATTTATCGTATTTTGTTGAGTTTTGAACAATTTAGATTTTTGTAAATTTGATTGATCAATTGTATTATTTTTTATCGGTTATTCAGAGGTAGAAATTAATTGTCTCTAAGTTTAGAACTTGCTTTTATATCAAAAATATTTATTTAATAAACATCAACTATATTTGATACTAAAGGATTCTTTTTTATTGAAAATTTTTATGCAAGCATTTTGTGTAACTGTGAATGTGACGTCCTGAATCTTAAAGTTTTTTTTTTAAAAAAATTATATACTCTATTTTGGAACCGCTACGAATCTCTTTAAAAATTAGTGCATTTTACTTTTATTTCATTTGGGTTTAGGGTGTCACATGAGGCACCTGAATCAACAATTCAAGTTGAATCCTAACATGCAAGGTTTATGTAATTATCATAACAAACAATGTAGATATTATTAACAGATGCAACTGCTATTGTATATTTGTCATTTATCTTCTCTTTGTTTTTATCTCTTTCCCTTGATTGATCTCTCTTAAGGAATCTGTAATTTCTTTTTATGTGACTTTCTTTGCCACAATAATAGCATATCACTTCTTTTTTAGTACTCGTCTTGCTTCTTGACTTGCCACGACTTTCAAAGTTGTGCGTCTATGGATGTTTCTAGATTGATTTATCCCCCGTGACTCTGTAACTAGTGCTTCTGATTTTGAAGAAGAACCAATCAAACCACATTAATTTCTTCGAGCTTCTTCATTCAACATGCTCTCTTTGACTGTTGACATTTTTAGCTTTTCACTTGTAGTTGAATTGGTCAACGTCGCAATAAGCACTTTTCAATTATTAGGCAATGAACTCAATAATAACAACACTTGCAACTCATCATCTAATTTAATGTGTCGTTGTCAACTGATTCACTATATTTTGAAAAATACTCATATGAGGCAAACACAATTTTTAACGTGGAAAATTTCCCTCAAATTGAAAGAATAAAAACCACGGGACCTAGTCCAGTAAAAACTTCTATTATAATAATTAATGCGTAAATCAGAGTCTTCCTAGTAACACTAGGGAATATGAATCAACAATAGTAACAACCTTCCACTAAAGTGGGTATTCCATTGTATCTTTCAGAGAAGGTAAAACTAATAAAACTGTATATTAAAATAACAAACTTAGTGGTAGAAATAACATACTAAAATTGTATAACAAACAGAGCAAGTTTGCTACACACATGTTATCATCGAAACTTAATTTGTTTCTTCCTCTCCCTATTTTGTTACTGTCGCCGCGTGCCTTTTCCTTTTTTTCTTATGTTGTCGGCATTGTTCCCCCTTTTCTCCAAAATAAGAATTTCAAATCCCATCTTTTTTTCTTCTTCTTCACATGGGCCAACTCCAATAAAACAATTTGCTCCTTTTTTTTTTCTTTAATAATAATAATTAATAATACTAGTAAATATACTGGTGGGTCACACTTGTTTGAGCTTGAGTAAATTTGCATTTAAAACTAGCACTTGTTCATGGAATTAGTTTCCATATTGTCATAGACATCAAGGGATCTGTTGTTGATTCACAATTTATAACTGAATTTTACCGTATGAACATGTTTATATTTAAGTTTATGCAATTAGAACTGAATTCTTCAGTTGATATCTATCAATCACTATTTACTACCTAGTGTAATATTGTAAATTTTTGTGCCATGCATTATTGACATGCTTGTTATATAATATGAGGAACGTTATTGTAAGTTTTGAATATTTAAACTATTAGATTTATTATGGCATGTTGAAATATTGGCCATCGGGTAAGGTAACAATTGCTTGCAAACAATTACTTTATTTTATTGCCGGGAAAGATCCAAAGTTGCCATCTATTGGTATAGTTACATACATTGGAAACATCACTAAACTACCATAAAAGCAAACCAAAAAAAGAAAAAAAAATCTTAAAGGGATTTGAATTTCTGTTATGGTATTGTTGCACCTTTGTATTTTGTTATGATTTGTGATTTATACGATATTTGTGTATTATTGGCCTTTTAGTTTTGGTATATACTTGAAATTAGTTAATGCTACTGGTTAAAACTGAGCAAGAATCAACATTTGCAAGTGTATTTGATGCATTAATAATTCCTGATATAACTATTATATGGAATTTCAAAGATTGCGTCATTTAGATTACGACGGTTGTTGGAAAACCGTCATTGAGGTCGAATTGGGATGGTTCCTACAACTCTATGATGTTGTGTAATGTTGTAATATGGACATGTGTATATTGTAAAATATGTTATTAAACTCATAGGTAGTTTTGAATACTCATGTTAGTTTCACTAGAGAGTGGTATCTTAGTATTTAATCTAATAAAAATATTTGAGTAGAATTTTATTACTTTCATTCTTGTCTTTGTATTGCAATGCATTGTGTAACTAAAATCTAATGTTTTTTTTATTGTTGATATATGCAATGACTATAGGCTTTGGATTTGCATTTTTCGGATATGGTTTGGTTGGAACTCATATATATAAAAGATTTTCATTACGTACTCATGACTTTTTATTAATGTTCCTATTAATTTCCTTCTATACATATTTAAAAAATTCTAGTTTCAAGTTCTCATTTTTTATGGTTGTTCTTATAATTTGTATTCCCTTAAATTATTATTGTTTAATATTATCCTCTTGTCCTTATTTTGATTTTAGATTAAACTCTGTTTTGTTTTTTTTCGTAGTTGCAATGTTGAAAAAGAATTTAAGTTGTGGATCTCATAA
This sequence comes from Cicer arietinum, assembly GCF_000331145.2. Classification (NCBI taxonomy): domain Eukaryota; kingdom Viridiplantae; phylum Streptophyta; class Magnoliopsida; order Fabales; family Fabaceae; genus Cicer; species Cicer arietinum. The sequence goes on from NC_021165.2 coordinate 40,965,707, forward strand.
GACATTATGATCAATCAAACTCTTTTGCTTCTCTTTGAATTTAATTGTCTAAATATCAAGTTTAATACATTCTCATGTAACAAGAAATTTTTAGGATAGCCTTTTATTATTGAATAATACAATTAGATTGTTGATCTTGTATAATTTATTGTGATTCAAAGAAGAAGTATCATCCTAATAAATACTCCCTAAGGAGATTTAAAACCCATTCCTTCTGGTTGTAAGGTTAATATATTTCTACTTAATTGACGCCTGAGGGACAATAAGTAAATACTTAATTTGAATTTTGAACCATAATCATAACTTCCAATTGAATATACATTACCTTTATTTACAACTTCCGGTTAAATCTACATTGCCTGTGTTTTAGCCTTAATACATAGCAGTTTTCTTCTTTCTCTTAATCAAATTTACAAAATTTATGTGATCACTTAAAAATGTTGGTATTTGATTGAATAAATAAGAATCAAATTATAAATAAAATAGTTTAAATGTTGAATAAAATTGAAAGAAAAATAGCTATACCAAAATTTTAAATAAAATTGAAAGAAGGATAAAATTATAAATAAAAGATAAAAGTAAAGGAAATAATTATACAAAAACATGATATCCCTTTATTTCACTCTCTAAGATGGTTTTTTCATATCCAAAATGAAAATGAGTCTCACTAAATCAAACATGTCTCACATATATTTAGTTAATCTTATTTAAATTTCAACTAATTAAAGATTGTATTAAGGGTGATCATAATATTAAGACCCGGCCACCAAAATCCTCCAACCCAACAATTTTTTGGGTGAAAATATATAGTCTATTATCTTAAAAATGGTCCAATATACTGCCAAGACGGTGGTGTTATTATTATTAATGAGTGTGAACCTTTGAAGCATTGATTTTTGTCATAATATACAAAGCAAAGTATCCGTTTTAATTATTTCAAAAATAGTTAGGAATTATGACTATAATATGTGTATTTTTGGCCCTAAAAAACGCAAAAAAGTTATTAGTTATAAAAATTGAATTTATTGTAAATGGTAGTCTATACATCCAAATATACCCACTGAATCAACCTGTCACCCACTCAATTTGTTACGAGATATATTCGACAATATAATTGGACTGAAGTGGGTCACAAATAATATGATTTGGTTTTTTTGTTGAATTGAGGTTTACAAACCTAAAACCGACTAAACCTGTCCAACTATCGGCCCTTTAGAGTATATGATGAAAGTGTATTGGTAGCATAATTTAGGAAGGAATGTGAAATTTGTGAGTTGTTTTTTCTTTTTCTTTGAAATAGTTTTGTTTTCTTCTTTTTCTTGTTACATATAGTGATAGATATTGAGTATACATAATATATAAAGGGGATGCTAGATCGATCTACAAGTTTTTATTATAAAGGACTATTTTAGCAACATGCGCTATAAGGTGCATTAAACAATTATTTTTAGTTATAACTTCAACTTGTTTACATCAATCCTGTCATGGAGACTTGAACCAAGGACTTGAGGTTTATAAAAATCTTCATTACCACTAAACTACTCCTCATTTTAATATTACTAGCGATACATTGGTTATATATATCATATATTATTGATAAATATTGTTGTAGGCATACCTAGTTTTATCGAAGAAAAATTTTTTGGGCTGGTTGTGGCCTCCTCCTGTCATAACTAAGATCTGCCCCTGCTGTGGAGGACACACTCATAATCAACACGATTACTTCACAGGAGTTAACATTTTAGAGTGAATCTCTTTTGTGTTGCATTGGACCAGCAATGGCAAGATTTGAATCACAGTTTTTAGGCACAAACAATGGTGCTTTTAAGTCTAAATTATAGTTCGATTTCTAATGATATTTACAAAGCATTTTACATTGAATCACTTTATTTCTGATGTTGTTAGTCATTCAAATTTGAATAAGTTGTCAACAATGTCCAAATTATGTGAAACTCTAAAAAAAACAAGAAGACAAAACATATTACTTAATTGATTCACTAATCCACCTTATTTTAAATCTTCCAGTTTTTGAGCTACTATAATAGATAATCATGACAAGATTGTGTAAAAAGCTGAAGGATGAGTTTTTTATTCACAATATGATGCTTTATTATATTGAAAAGAAAATAGATACTTTAGTTTTGATTCAATTATTAACGATTTCAAAACTTTAAATGAATGAAATTCTTTAATTCGATGCATGTCTCATTTTTTATATTTTATTTTTATTTTGTGTTGATGTTATTTTGAATTTTTTATAAAATCATATTAACTTTTATGAATTTCAATTAATATTTTTGTTAGTATTGGTTGATTCCCTCAATATTTTGGAAAATATCTGCCATATGGATTATTGTTTTGTTGACAAAAAATATATTAGGATTGTCGTTATATTTTTTTCAATTTCGTCAAAAACTAAAATATTTTTTGTCTTATTTATGTTATACTCTTTCCATTCTAAAATGTAAGTCATTCTTGCAAATACACATGAATTAATTAATTTTTTAAAATTATTTTTTACTTTTCAAAAGTACCTTAATTTACTCTTTACAACAAATTGCCATAAAAAAATGTCTTTAGAAAAAACTTCCATAAAAAAAAATACTCCATCATGTATTTAAAAGATTATTTAAGTATATTTGTGGTCCATGTAAATATAACAATTTTTAGTTTTAGTCCTATAAACGAACTTGTTTGAATTTCATCCATACAATATCGAAAAACCTTATTTTTAGTCTTTAACGTCAAGTGGACGTTCCAAAAACTTGACTTGACAAAGCGAAATATGTTTTTTGTCCCTACAAATATAACATTGTTCAATTTTAGTCTCTATAAAAAAAAAACATTTTTTGGATTTTATCGTATTCATCACCATCAATCACAAATCCATAAAGTGAGTTTCATCATCTTCATTAACCCAACAATCCATATTTTTCCTCATCCAACTCAATCTCTTTCCCTTATGAGCAATTATGTGTAGGAAATATAGTAGTCCATGATAACACTCTTAAGTTTTAGTCCATATAAATTCTTTTTTTAGACTTCATCGAATTCATTACTATCAATCACAAACCCATAAAGTGAGTTTTATCAACCCAACAATCCATATTTTCCTCCACCCAACTCAATCTCTTTCCCTTCATTATTCATACCTCACCTAACCCAATTTTTTCTATCAATAACTCTACCTCCAACCTCATCTTTTCCTTTTATTATCTCAAAAAAATATCAACCTCATCTTTGAAAATCAACTATTTAAAAGGATTAACAAAATAGAAAATTAACCTATAAAGGCTTAAAAATGATTTTTTATATATATTACCCAGTTGTTCAAAAGTCTCTTGTCAATTTGTATTCGAAGGTTTTGAGGGGGATTAGGAGATGCACATAAAGTGTTTGATGAAATGTCTAACAAAAATGTTGTTTCTTTTACTGTTTTGGTTTCTGGGTATTTGAGAGTTGGTGATGTTGGAAAAAAGAACAAAATAGAAACAAAAATGATAAAATACAAAAACAGAAAGAAAAAAAAATGTAAAAGAAAAAGAAATTAAAAGAACAAAATTACATCCCTTACAAGAGTGTCTAGCATTCCTTTACACAAATTTTGCCAAAATTAAAAAGTTACATCAAGATTATTTTTCTACTCATTTTTAGCATCATCGCAACTTCTTTCTCATTTACTTTTTTCATTTTTTTTCCGATCAACACATAATTTTTTTAGCCTAAAGGGGATAACTTTTTGAGATAATTTTTGTATTCCATTTTTTCCCTCATCAATAATGATTTTAATATAATTTTTGGAACAAACAATCAGAGCAAAGGGGTTGAAGTGAGGGAATGAAAAAATAAAAAACAAATAAATAAAGAATCCCATTTTCGATTGTAAGAAGGGACAAACAACCTATTTTATATTCACAAAGAATCAACTCGGTTCAAAAAATTATGGTTTAGTTTTTTGTAAATGTAGTTTGAATTCGGTTTGTTAGACCTTCGTAATTTTATGAACTTTTTATTTTAACAGTTAGATATTATTTAGTAATTAAGCATTACAGTTAGTGAATTTAGAGGAGAGTTTGTTAGGCCTCCAAATTAGGTATATAAGGTATATTTCTTTCTCCTTTTGTTTTTAGGAAAAATCCTTATGTAAAATACATTTCATCTCTTTGATGATGAACAATAAACAAAATGAGTATTCAGTTTAAGATGGTATCAGAGAATCAAATCTGGTTTTTTTTTTCTATCTTGAATCTGTTTCTTTCTAAAAAATAAAACTAAAAACAAAAAATAAAACAGAGAGAAAAATTCCTTTCTCTTTTCCTTTCCTTCTAAGTGAGAGATTGGTGAAGCTACATCTTCGAGCATATCGTAATCCAGATCTTGTTCTGCATCATCATCGCATTTTGAACATGTAGTTGGATCCTTCTTCAGTTTTGTTGCTGATCTCGTGAAACTCCATCGTTGAATCTATTTTTTTTTCTCATTTTTCTTCTTTATGGCCTCCGACTATGAACAATCTTCTTCTTCCTCCATGGATACCTCAGAACATAAAGAACCTTCACCTCTTAAACCCAATTTGACTCTGATTTGCAGCTATCAACATGATATGTTAGATCCTTATTTCATGCATCCCAACGACAATCCAAGTGATGTCGTTGTTTCTCCGCAGCTCTCCACCACCAACTACCATTCTTGGTTGCGCTCCATGATTGTCGCTCTCAAATCAAAAAATAAATTAGGGTTTGTGACTTGTTCTCTTCCTTGTCCTGCAGATGTTGATCGTCTTCCAATCGCGTGGGATCGTTGCAACACTATGCTCATGTCTTAGATCACCAACTCATTGGAACGTGAAATTGTCCAAAGTGTCATGTGGATGGAGTCTATTTATGAAATATGGGATGAACTTTGTGAAAAGGCATCATCAAGGTGATGTTTTTAGGATTTTCGATTTGCAGAAGATATTTATAGTCTTCGTCAAGGTGATTCTTCAATTACTTCTTATTATACCAAACTAAAGCAATTGTGGCAAGAGCTAGAAAATTTTTGTCCTTTACCTTGTTCTTGTAATGTTAAATGTTTGTGTGCCCAAATTCCCAAGATTTGTGAATATCGTGATGGGGATTATGTAATTCGTTTTCTCAAAGGCCTTAAAGAGCAATACTCTGCAATCCAATCTCAACTGATGTTAAGGGATCATCTCACGAGTATAAACAAGGTATTTTCTATGTTAGTGCAACAAGAAAGACATCTCTTTCCTAATCCTAAGAAGTCTCCTATCATTGCTGCCATTTCTAATCCTAGTGGTGGTTTGCCCAAGAGTCGTGGTGAAAGTGGTGCTCGTTCTTCTGGCAGTCGTGGTCATCGTTCTCGCTATTGTACTCATTGTAATTTTCATGGCCATACTATGGATTTTTGTTTTCAAAAACATGGTTTTCCCCGTTATTTTCACAAGAACGGTCACAACTCTGCTAAGGTTTGTGTTGTTGATTCTGTTAAAACTGATGATGATCAAAAGTCACAATCTCTTGATGAGCCTTCTAGTGATTTACATTCAGGTTTCACACTCGAACACCAAAAGTCTCTTCTTTCCTTGCTTCACCCTTCTTCAAGTGTCAACCATTTAGTAAATTCTTCCCAATTAGGTTCTTATTTTTTTCCTCATGTCTTCAATATCAATAATGTCACTTCATGGATATTAGACACTAGAGCCACAAACCATGTTTGTTTTACTGCTTCTTTGTTTCAATCCCTCAAATGTATTAATTATGTTCGTATTAAATTCCCTAATGGATGTACCATAATCACTGTACTAGCTGGAACTGTCTATTTTACTACTAGTTTTGATTTATGTGATGTTCTCTTTATTCCTAAGTTTTCTTGTAATCTTATCTTTATTCCCTGCTTGACAACTTCTCTTAATTGTAACTTGTTTTTTAATGCTCATAAGTGTTGGATATATGACAATCTTACTCAGAAGAGGATTGGTACAACTGAGCTCATTCATGGATTATATACTTGTCTTACCCATGTTTTCCTTTTGCTGATTCTTCTTCCAATACTTGTAATTTTGGTAATTGTTTTGCAAATGTCATAGGTTATGTTTGTAATATTAGGCATCATCGCTTTGGTCACCCATTTATTGATACTTTGACTCATATTAGTAAAATTTTCCCTTTTGTTACACTCCTTAAGCGTCATTCTCCTTGTGATGTTTGTTAAAATGCTAAGCATAAGAGGTTACCTTTTCCCAATAGTCATATTGTTGCTAATTTTTGTTTTGGTTTGATTCATATAGATATTTGGGTGCTTTTTATGTGCCATATATTTTTGGCTTCAAGTATTTTTTTAATCGTTAATGATGATAAGTCTCGTTTTTGTTTGATTTATCTCATGAAATTGAATTCTAAAACCTCTTTTTTGGTTAAATCCTTTGTTTCCATTGTCAAAACCCAGTTTGGTAAAACTGTGACATGCATATAAGGGCTTTTATCAATCTCATGGGATTATCTATCAGACTTCGTGTGTAGAAACGCCTCAACAAAATAGCATTGTTGAACGTAAGCATCAACACATCTTAAATATTACATGTGGCACCATGTTTCAATCACATTTTTTTATTAAATTTTGGGTCCATGCTATCGTTCATTCAATTTTTTAATCAATAGGTTGCCATCTAAATTTCTTAAGTGTCACTTTCCATATCATATTTTGAATAATTTTTTACCTGACATTTTTGAGTTGAGAGTGTTTGGTTGCTTGTGTTATACTTCTACTTTAAAGTCTAATAGAAAGAAATTTGACTTTCGTTCTTGCAAATGCATTAATTTAGGACATAAATCTGGTACAAAAGGCATGTCCTTTTTTATTTACACAATAAGGAGATTTTTGTGTCACATGATGTTATATTCTTTGAAAATGTTTTTCCTTTTCTTATTGTCAAATAAAACAAACATGACATTGTTTTTCATACAATTAATCCTATATCACATGACTTCACCTTGGACATTCACACCCATGAGAGTAATGATATGCTTGCTCAATCTCTTATTCTTACTTCAGCTGATTCACCCACCATAGGGCCTCATTCAGACAGTCTCATACAACCCTCTAGCCCGATCATTTTGCCCAATTTTGGTGTTTCCACGAGCCGTATTACTTATGTCCCCAACCAGTCTTCCCCATCTATGATACCAACTAGAAAATCTGGTAGGAAAATTAACCCACCTTCATATCTCCAAGACTATCATTGTGAGTTACTAACAGGTACACGCTCTAAATTTGTTGGTTCTTCTATCCAAAATTCAGGTATTATCTATCCTATTTCTAATTACTTTTCTTATGATCAGTTGTCATCACCTCATAGAATTTTTTCTTTAACCATTTCCACTATTAAAGAGACTTCTAGTTACAATACTGCTATTAAAGACAAAAATTGGAGGTTGGCTATACAATATGAGCTTGATGCTCTTAATTCCAATGACACTTGGGAATTAACTATAGTGCCTCCTAATAAGTCTGCCATTGGTTGTAAATGGATTTTTAAGTTAAAATTTCACGTTGATGGGTCTATCGAGTGTTATAAAGCTCAACTTGTGGCCAAAGGCTTCAGTCAAACTGAAGGCCTTGATTATTTAGAAACTTCGAGTCTTGTGGTAAAAATGACTACTTTACGTTTGTTGTTATCTGTTACTACTTCTAACAACTGGTTTTTATTTCAATTAGACATTTACACTGCTTTTATTCACGGAGATTTGGTTAAGGATGTTTACATGAAAATACCTCTAGGTGTTTTATGTTATGAATAGAAATTTGGTTTGTAAACTCAAAAGGTCACATTATGGGTTGAAAAAAGCAAGTCGTCAATGGAACTCTAAACTTTGCAACACTTTGATTGAGCTTGGCTTTATTCAATCTAAAGTCGATTATTCCTCGTTTACAAAATAGACATCTATTGGTTTTACTATTATATTATTTATGTGGATGATCTCCTACTTGCAGGTGATGATATGAATGAAATCACACGTCTCAAATCTCTCTTGCATTCCAAATTTAGTATTAAAGATTTGAGTGTTCTTAAATATTTTCTAGGCTTTGAGATTGCAAGGAATTCCAAAGGCATCTCACTTTGCCAACGCAAATACTCTTTAGGTTTATTGGAGGATGCGGGTCTCTTGGCTTCCAAGCCTTCATCCACACCCATGGATCCTACACTCAAATTACACATAACTTTTGGCGATCTTCTTTCTGACCCTACTCTTTTTCGTCATTTAATTGGAAAATTTCTTTATTTAACTCATATGAGCCCTGATATCTTTTTTGTTGTTTGCAGGTTGATCCAATTTCTCTCATCTCCTACTACTCTTCACTTGCTAGCCGTTTACAAGATCCTACATTATATAAAGACTAGTCCTAGTCGCAGCTTATTTTACAATAGTTCATTTTCTTTAATGTGAAAGGGTTTTGCAATTCTGATTGGGGGCATGTTTAGATACTAGGAGATCTACTTTTGGGGTTTTTTTTTTACATTGGACCTCTTTAATTTCATGGAAGAGCAAGAAATAACCCATTGTATCTTGTTCATCCTCTAAAGCAGAGTATCATGCACTTGCACATGCTACATGTGAAGCACAATGGTTGTTATATCTCCTTCATGACTTTCTAATTGATCATTTCACTACTGTCCAGATTTTTTGAGACAAATAGTCTGCTATGCACATTGCTTCTAATCTTATTTTTCACGAATGCACCAAGCATGTTGAGATGGATTGTCACGTTGTCAGAGATAAGTTACAAGCTGGTGTCATTCATCTGGTTCTTATTCCTACGGCTAATCAAATTGCAGATTTATTTACTAAACCTTTGCATTTTGGTCATTTTACTTTCTTAATTTCCAAACTATGATTA
>NC_021165.2:40976468-40988210 GCF_000331145.2 Cicer arietinum
GGGGGGGTTTAGACCTTCATAACTTTATGAACTTTTTGTTTTAACAGTTAGTTATTATTTAGTAACTAAGCATTAAAGTTAGAGAATTTAGAGGAGAGTTTGTTAGGTCTCCAAACTTTGGTATATAAGGTGCCTTTCTTTCTCCTTTTGTTTTTAGAAAAATTCATTATGTAAAATACATTTCATCTCATTGATGATGAGCAATCTTCCTAACTTTATGAACTTTTTATTTTAACAGTTAGTTATTATTTAGTAACTAAGCATTAAAGTTAGAGAATTTAGAGGAGAGTTTGTTAGGTCTCCAAACTTTGGTATATAAGGTGCCTTTCTTTCTCCTTTTGTTTTTAGAAAAATTCATTATGTAAAATACATTTCATCTCATTGATGATGAGCAATAAATAAAAAGAGTATTCAGTCTAAGGTTAGAAAAATTAAATTATTATATTATTAGGCATGGTAGCTTACAAGACAAAAGCAACAAACCTGACTAGACGGAAAGAACTCCGAGTAATCAAAGCAAAAGCCCATATGAACGATCTAAAGTTGGATGAGATGAGAGCATATTGGCAGGCATGCTTAAAGGATTTTATGCTTTCTTAGTTAGAAAGACGACTTACATAGCTTTCATTAAGAGTTCTATTTTTTTATTAACCAAACTATTAATGCTCTACCCTTAAGTTTGTATTATTTCTATGCATGATCCTATTGTACGATAAATAGATATTTTAATATGCATCATTTGATTAATTTGATGTTATGATGATAATATGATTAAATATGATTATATGATTAATTGATTATGTTATATGATAAGCATGAGAATATGATGATATGTACGTTGCATAAGCGTCTGTTATCCATAATATGCTTTCATTGTATGTTTTGATTGCAATTCTCACGTGTACAACTATTTCAAACGTGTTGTAGTGAATAATGTTTTGGTAAAGCTATCATAATGCAACATCGTGACTTTGAAGATCTGAAGTCATTGAATTCTAATTCAAATTAGGATTTGACCCGTCACTCAGGGATCAAAGTTATTTGTAAACTTTACTTATGATTTTTCAGTATTGTCACCATTTTTTTTTGTTGCATTTTTAATGTTATTTTTACAAATTTATAAAGTGTGATACAAATGCCTAATGTAATTGTAACCACACAAACTCAAATTCTCAATTATGTTGGCCATTGGGTTCCACTAGGCATGCTAAATTTACTTCCCAACTTAAAAGCTAGTTGAGATGATCCGCTAAAAACTCTCAATAATGATTCCCTTTGTTTTAAGCGATTATTTGAAGGAAAGAACTTTTCTCCATAGTTGTAGTTCTTTTACTACTTTAACGAGCGTTACTTGACTAGGCTCTAACTATCGTTACTCAATTAATTTGCATTGCGGTGTTTGAGATTATGGTTTTTCATTGCTCACCTAAGACTTTCAATAGAATTTGTTGGATTTTTTGTTGAGGGTATGTTGCAAATCTTGAACAAGAAGAATAGGAAACTAATGATGATGAAGGTTGCACAAATAAATTCCAAAGCGTGTGTACCACACAAAGCTTTAGGTTTGATTCGTCCCACCAATCTATGTATATTGGATGCAAACAAGTTAATTGGCGAATCTCCTTCATGATACTTTGGTATACTTGAAGTCAATTTCACATTCACATAAAGTCTATCGATGAATTATAGTTTACATAATAAAGTTCCTTCATTTACTCTCGAGCACTAGAGAAAAGAATAAATGACTCATAAATATTTTTGACAAAAATTATACTGATGTAACATGAATTTTATCTTCTTTTTTCCTCCTTTAAAATATCTCTATTTATAGAGGAAAAAAACTCATACCAATTGGTGAAAGAAAACAACTCTTGAAAAAGATTATAACTTTTGGCAAGTTAACATATGCATTGGTTTGATGACTAACAGATGCATTAAACTCAAGCATTGTAACCACTTGATCAAATGATACATTAAGTTATTTAATTTTGCTACATTAATATAACTATTAGATAATTCTAAATATAATTTGGAAATTTTCCTCATAACCCTCCTCTATTTTCAAAATACATCTAAATTTATTATTCTGGAAATCTCATATTTTTAGAGAAATGTTTCATTACTTAGTAAATTATGTTTTTACTCATCCCCAAATAGATTGGAAGACAAGTTTTGTACCAGCCATTCATTAGAATAAGTGTTGATAACTCACACATGAAATCTCACTACCATTGATCGAATTATAAAGATACCACATTTGATAAGGTCTCGTGTCTCATATCCTTTTCATGAGAATTTAAGAGCCAGGCCTTTGAACTCTATGAAGCGGCTCACTTCATTCTCATATAGGTAGACTATATCAGAAATGCATTCATAATTATACATTCCAACAAATATATGTTATATGCCCATTAAGAGGATACCTCATTTTACCACTTTTATTTTATGGTCCGAGTATTTTTACTCTTTGAGATGTATCTATTGTCAAGTACGTCAATCAATCTAATAGAACTCAAGACTTGATGTTACTCAAGTTTGAGTTGATCATTTCCACAATTGGTGATTATTTATATATGAGCTTGTATAACATTCCTAATGATGTCTTCAACATCACGTCCTTTGTCAGACCTTTCGTCAAAGGATCTGCAAGATTCTTTTCAATTCTTAAAAATATTATGGATATCACTCCATTAAATCCTTTACATAACTAGGTCTTAAACTAATATGTCTAAATTTTTATTATATACTTGGCTTTATGCTTTTGATAGTGTAGATTGACTATCACAATGTATAAATACTAGTGCCATTGGTTTTGGATAAATTGGTATCTCATACAACAAATCTCTTAGTCATTAAGCTTTTTTACTATCTACAGTTAGAACAATAAATTATTATCCTCAACTTAATTTACCCAACTAGCATTTGTATATCCTTCCAAAATTAAAAGATATCCACTATAAATTAAACTATAATTAATTGTTCATTTCAAATATTTTAATATTTTATTAATAACATGTCAATGTTCTTTACTTAGATTACTTGTATACCGACTGAATGTTCCAACATCATATGTTATATTAGGTCTGGTACAAGTCATGACTTACATCAAGCATCCGATTACCTTTAAATAATCTAGTTGTGCCATATGGAATCCTTTATATGGTTGTAAACTAACATTTTGATCAAATAGGGTAGAAATGGATTTATAATCAAATTTCTTTAACACTCTCACAATATTGTGAGATTGGGATAAATCAATATTTACACAATGTCTTATGATTTTAATTCCTAAAATCACATATATTTTTTAAAATAAAGTTTTAGTTTTGTCTACATCATCTAAATTGGTGCCAAAGATTAACATATCATCCACATATAAATAAATCATAACATCATTTATATATTCTTGCAAATGTTTTAAAAAGAATATCATTTAACTTCGATGTGATTATTAGTGTTAGTAATAAATTTTCCTTTCAATTTACTTAGTTAAAATATCTTTTGATATTCCAAAAGTATTTAATAAACTAATTTGATTTTGATTTTATTTCTTAAATTAATTTTCTTAAGACAAATTGAACGTAGTTACGTTTTCTTTTTGAATTTATATACATATACAATGTTTTCCTTATTTTATGAATGTTGTTTACACATTGTAAGATGAAGAGTTAAGATAGTATGTTGTTGTAATTATTTTACCATTAATATTATTATTATTATTATTATTATTATTATTATTATTATTATTATTATTTATATTATTATTATTATTATTTGTTAACATTTAAGTTTTTATTTTATGTTAAAAGTTACATAAAAAAAAAGGACTAAGAATGATTTTCCCTTTGTCAACAATCATTGAATATTTTGATTATTATAAAATTAATTTTATCTAGTTACCAAAATTAAAAAAAATTCTAGTATTTATTATTATAATTTAAATGTCGCAAAATTTAATTCAAAAATTATGTTTTTTTTAATTTTATCATGTTATTAATTTTAAAAGACTGGTTGGATTAAAAATAGTTAACAAGGTTGAAATGAATGGAAGACGTGACGATACTTTCGTGCTCTACAAATATATTAAAAGTTTTTTAATAGTTTTGATTTGAAAAAAAAAATTAATATGATTATTACTAAATGAGTAGCAGAGGTTAATCACGACTTAATTTCGAAGAAGACGATAACAATAATTTATTTTTACTATCCTCGAGAATTTATTTTACCTATTAAAAAGTCTATCAAGATTTATTTTATTTTGTATTGTCTCTATGAGATAAGTTACAATATGTGTGTGCTATTAATAATGATAAATGTATCGAATTTATGGAATTTAACAAAATTAAATAGGTGAGTTTTATGAATAGGTTGATTTTATTTGAATTTCAATCATTTTTAATTTCGTTAATAAATTTTAAGTATTATTATTATTGTGATTATTATTTATTATTATTATTATTATTATTATTATTATTATTATTATTATACATTATTATCAATGAATTTTATATATTAGTATTGTATTGTCAAATTCTATCGTGTAATAAATGAATAAATAAATACAATTAAATCAATTTCTATATAGAATGATTTTTTATGAAAGGATCTATGATATCCTTCTTGTTCTATTTTTAAAATTTTAAAATATTGTTATCAAAATATAATTCTAAATTTGCTCTATTTTATTAAAAGACATTCTCAGTTATGTCTCTTTTGTTTTTCTTTATATGCTCATTGGTTTGCTTTAACTAGTTCATGTGTTTAGCAAGTAACTTTTATACAACTCAAGTTTTTATATTTTAGTCGATTTATTGTTAATCAAGAAATTTTTGTAACACTAATGGGGATTCAAAAGAATTTTACTTGGTTTATTAAGAAATGTGTCAATACGCAATTTGTCCATTTATTTTTCCTCTTAGTTTCGAGGACGGAACTATTTTTAAGGGGGTAAGTATTGTAACACCCCAATATTTTCATATATATTATATATGTGTCTTTTAGTAATTTTTGTAATTTATTATTTAATTAATATTTTATTCTATATGTAAAGAAATTAAAATTTACCACTCTCTATTTTACTTGAATAATTATAACCTTTATTTTTATTTAATTATTTTGGTGTGACAATTACATTAGAACGGTTTATGATAATTATTCCTATGTGGACAACTGTGTATTTTTCATGTTAATGGTATCGTGTACAATATTATACTCGAGGCATAAACTATTTTTAAGGGGGTAAGTATTGTAACACCCCAATATTTTCATATATATTATATATGTGTCTTTTAGTAATTTTTGTAATTTATTATTTAATTAATATTTTATTCTATATGTAAAGAAATTAAAATTTACCACTCTCTATTTTACTTGAATAATTATAACCTTTATTTTTATTTAATTATTTTGGTGTGACAATTACATTAGAACGGTTTATGATAATTATTCCTATGTGGACAACTGTGTATTTTGTTTATTTGATTAGTTTTGATAATCATGAAATTGATGTGTTAGATATGTTGACTTTATTTTGTGATGCGTGACCTGCAGTGATATTTTTGTCTTACTTGATTTATTTTAGTTGATGAAAATATTAGTTGAGTTATTTAATTAAATTATAATTTATAGAAATTATATCGTTTATTAGTTTTATTTTAGACCAAATAAGTATTCGACCTAGGAGATAGTAGAGTTAGTGAAAATCCTGAGTTTTATTTATATATTCTATTTAATTAATTTAGTGTGACAATAATAAGATGATTGTTCTTTTAATGTTTAATTATTTGATGAAGTATATTTATATTAATTAATTATTGGAGTTTTGTTATTAATTAATTAAAACTTGTAGGAGAATTTTTTTAAAAGTGAACAATGATCAAGTCAGTTTCGGTCAAAATTTAATCGGGCACACTACTAGTCTTGATAACTATATTTTATTTTTAATAGAATTTAGTTATAGAACCGTATGTTTTCTACTTTACATCAACTCAAATGTGTAACAAGCAATAATATGTACATGAATGTCAATTAATTCATAACGGTTGGTCATTGAATGATATTATTCCAATTAAATATCTTATTGATGTGTGCAATTAACCTCAATGAGAAGAATCATTGTCTTCCTCCAATCACTTTCACGTCTCCATATTAGTCTCATACACCTCTTACTCATAGAATACCATAAAACTTGCAACTAATCACCCATACCTCACACGTCATTCCCAACATTATATTTTGTTTATCTCAAGGACTATATAGTGTTACGTGGAAGGAAAGTATTCAAGGTAAGGATTTTTTCCCCATGCAGAGTTCGGCTAGATATTAAATTAGCGGTTCGTATGATATTGATATGATGTCTAGATGTCTTAAAAGAAAAAAAGTTGATTTTATTTTCATCGTAAAGAAATTAACTATAATGTTTTGATTGTTTCTTGAGTAATACATCTATCTTGATAAACTTAATTATAGATTTCTATTTTATTATTATCCATTGATAAATATGTTTGTAGTGAAAATGTTTAACGCCTTACTTGTTTTAAAGTACTTAATTATAAAGTTATAATTTTTATTATGATATCATTAGTAATATGTGTGTTATGATGTATTTGATATTAAGTCTTGACTTTTTGAGTATTTTAAATTTAAAATTTGACGTTTATGAACAATATATGTGTTAGGAGGAAATTGATGAGAATTTTATATTTTTTATTTTGACAATATGAGAAAATTGATTTATTGAAATGTATTAATGTAAAGTTCATTTTTATAATGTGGAAGACTTTATAGTGAAAGGAATAAAATTTCTATTGTTATTGTATTCTTGGTAATATGAGTTTTAATTTTTATCAATAACAAGTAGTCAAATTGAATTTTATGGATTATTAAAATGAAAGTCGTGATTTTGAGATATTTGTTGACGTGCATATTTGATATTGTTAAGTTATTGAGCTCTAACTATGAACATCCATGAAAATATAAATTTGATGTCTTATGTGATTAAAAAATTTAATCTGAAATATTATGTCCTTGTGGTTGCCTAAGTGGCTGGTGATTTGTGTTTTAAATATTGTCATCTTTGTGGTTGCCTAAGTGGCTGGTGATTTGTGTTTTAAATATTGTTATCTTTGTGGTTGCCTAAGTGGCTGGTGATTTGTGTTTTAAATATTGTTATATTTGTGGTTGTCTAAGTGGCTGGTGATTTGTGTTTTAAATATTGTTATCTTTGTGGTTACATAAGTGTCTTGTGATTTGTGTGATTTTTTAAGTGGATGGTGACATGTACCTTTTGAGTATCATTATCATTTCATGACAAATCATATGCATCTTTGTGGACGCATGTGTGGCTAGTTTAATTTTTCTCATTGGTATGGGTGACTTCTATGTGGACGCTTGTGTGGTTGGTTATATCCGGGTCATATATGTTTAGGAGCACGCATAACTTGCATACATTTTGTTGTTATTTTTATTTTGATTTAATCATTTACTCTATGGTGAGTTGCTATTTGATTTATTTTGATATATTTTATGACTTTTGATACATCTTTGGAAACTATTAAAGAAACAACTTCTTTAAAATCTTTTATTACGAAAAGATTTTATATTTATATTTTATGGTTGTTAAGTTATTATTTGGTTTAATTTTTATCGTGAGATTGGTGCACGCACGTGACAAAAATTAGACTTTTACTTAAAAATAATATTTTGTATTACTAAAATTTTTGTGGTATATTGTAAGGTTATTTACTCTTCATCATTAACTTTTAATAGAAATGCGGAAGTGGGATTTCATTTGTTAGTAAATAATTGAATGTCATTAATTTTAGTCAAAATTGCTTAATTTGAATTTCACTTAAAGAGAATTTATTTTATTTTGGAGCATAAATGAATATCGATCTAACAACTGAAATATTAATTTTATAAATAAATGAATAAATAATATTTTAGTAAATTGCATTATGTTCTTTTACAAAAGAAAATATATATCAAGTCATTTTCTGACGCATCTTCAAATTATTACATGATGAACTACTCATAAGAAGAAAAAAAATTATAGATGTTTATAAAAGAAAACAAATATTTTTAAGTAATCTTTAGATAAAAAATTCGGGGCGTTACAGAAATCCAAACAGCGCCCGAATCTGCACTCTCCATTTATCCCAATCTTTTCCACCAAAGTGTGGCATATAGGTTGAAAGTTTATATTGTTTGTACTTGAACTCATCCTCACTTCACTCGTGTTTGAATCTTCACACTTCACTCGTGTTTATCACTCTAGGATCAAAACTTTTCTCTAGATACCAATTGTTAGCCTTCAAGCTATTGATTCAAGTGCAATAACATAGAAACGTAGAATATCATTGAGTTGTAGGACTTCTTTATTGAATGAATGAAGTGTGCTATTTATACATAGTTTATTCCTATTCATTCTAACTGCCCTCTAACTATCTAACTAACTAATTAAGAGATTAGTTAGTTAGCTATTACATACACTTAGTATTTCGACTTAAATTACACAAACTTTCAATACCAAGAACGTTCTTTGTTTATTTTGATCAATCTAATTTTCCATAACATTCTTGGTTTCTTACACATATAGGGTCTGTTTGTTAAAAAAAATTAAAAAAGTGATTTTTGACTTTATATTTTTAAAAATATTTGCTTAAAATATAGAAGTTTTTTAGATTCATTAGTTATTAATTAAAAGTAATAATTTTGACATTCAATAATTTAAGTAGTCATTATTAGAGATTTTAATATGATAGATTTTTCAAAAATTATTTTTCTGAAGAGCTTCTCAAAATAGATTTTTATTTTAATTACTTTTTAAAATTTCATTATCCAAATAAAGTTGTAAAAAATAAATAAAATACTTAAAATTATATTTTAAGATAGACTATTTAAATTTTTTTATTTGAAACTTTCTTTTTTAATTTTTTTTTAAAAAATTATTATAATAAAAGGATAATACATTATAAAAACCATTTATAAAAAACTTAAACAAACAGATCCATATTGTCTTTGACATGTTATTGCTCCGGTGGATTTTTTGTTTGTTTCTGTATTTGCTCTTAGGTGAACTAGAACTCTGTTCTTGAGTTACTAATTCATTCAAAATAATGAAGTTGTCACAATTTTTTTTTCAATTTGTATAAATGTCTAATATTTATAGAGATTTTAAGATGTAACTGACAAAGGAAATACCAAACATGAAGATATTAAAATTAATTGTGAACTCAATCTCCATTAAACTATTTTTATGTCATTACTCTATTTTATTTCCATTCCTTTTCTGCTACAATTAGGTTTATGTTCTTTCTAGTTTTTTTTTTAGCAAAATATGGGCGCAGCTTGCTGCCCATTTTATTTTCTTTGTAATTTGTATTTTGTATATTTTATTTTATGTTTATTCTTTAATTTGTAATTTATTTAAATTTAAATTAAATTGGAAACTTGATTTTGAATTGGGCCAAAAGGCATTAGTAAATAATAAGATTGAAACTGAGTCCAACAAACACCAATTTTAATTTATTTTTCTTTAAAAATGAACATAACAAACTAAATTAAAAAAGTAGTTGACAAAATTGAGGTGGCAACAACCTAATAAATTTATAATCAATTTGAATTTGATGTAAAAATTACAAATTAAAAACTTAATTCAAATATCGATTTTGACAAATAATAATAATAATAATAATAATAATAATAGTAATAATAATAATAATAACAATAATAATAATAATAATCCGCCTCAATCTGTGTAAACCCTTGGATATGTATGTATATGTGAAAAAAGATTAATTCAAAGATGGTTTGGATCCAAAATTTGATGGACAATGGGTAGTCTTTTCACTTTCCGAAATCTAGTAAGGAAAAGTTGCACGTATAGACATTCCTTTCCACCAGCAACCCAATTTTCTGTTTGCATGTCTTAAAATCAAAGCTAATAACTCGTTCATTTTATTTTTCACCAACCTACTTACCAAACAATACCGTTTACCACGTGTCATCCATAGTGTGAATTGTGGATAGTGATGTCAACGAAGTGGAGTGAGTGAGAGAGGAGGAGTACTCTTCTAGTTTCTTGTTTCTGCTATCTTATCCACACTGAGGAATCCATTCAACATAAAAAAATAATTAAAATTATATCATATTAAAAAATAAAAAAACTTGAAATTCAAGCATAAAAAATGTAATAATAGAATATTGTAAGTCTTATAACTATAAAAAACATCAGATATGAGAGAAATTTATACAACAATATTAGGTGAAAAAAAAAATAAATAAAACATAAAATATTTGTCTATGCATGTATCTATAATATTTAGGTGATTGTATGGGAACGTAAGAAGGTGACATGAATATGATCCTCATCCTTATCCCCACACTACATTTGTAGAAATTTTTAATATGAATTCCTTAATAAAAACTCTCCACGTAATTGTTTTAACTTTCCTTTTTTGGTGACCAGCGTACACAAACACATCAAATAATTAGCTACTATTTTACGTTAAATTATAGATGAGAATAATTTAAGCAAGATAATTTACGAAAAATACAATCTTTTACTTCTAAGAAAAATGCAACAATAGTTATCATTTTCTTTCTTTTTTTATGTATATCTTTTAAATCTCAATGCATGTAATTAATTTTAATTTAATGTTTATGTAATTTTTCTTCTTTTTATGAATGTATATCTACTAGAATTCTACATTTTTCCTGCGGATTTTCCTGCGGATTTAAGAAAATATTCCGCAGGAAAGCATGTTACCTGCGGCTTTTCCGGCGGAACCTTATCCCCACGTAAAACCTTCGTGGATAATTGTTACCTGAGGATTTCACTATCCGCAGGTAAATTACCTGCGGCTAAATCCGCAGGAAACATAAACAAAATCCGCAGCAACGGTTAAGAAAATTTTAGGCAATTTGGTACGACTTTTCATGCAGAAATATCTGCAGTACAGTTCCTAGAAATATATTTCGCATGAAACTCTGCAGGTATATCCATACAAAATTTTACACCAATAATATGATTCGCATGAAAATCCGCAGGTAATTTCGTGTCAAAATTATTTTCAATAAAGAATCCGCATGCTTAAATTTCCACATTAAACAAATTTGTCCGATTTTTTATTTATATAAAAATTTTAACTAAAAATATATGAAAATATTATTATAAATACATTTTTAAAATATTTAATATTAATCTTTAATTGAAATACTATTGCAATAATCCAAAACAAAATTTATATCATGTTTTCAAATCAAAACTAAATATTTATTAAAGCATGATCCAACTATTGTGATAATTCTAAACAAAATTTATATCATGTTCACAAATCAGAACTAAATATTAATTAAAACATCATCCAAAAAAAAAATACTAAGTATAACGAAGTACATGATACAACCAATTTAACAAAATAAAAACAAATACTACTCAATATGATCACTACCAATGTCTTCATCCCCGCTATCTTAATCAGTTTCATCGTTGGGTTGTGGTGATGAACTTGGACGAGAAGAAGATCCAACAAATCCTAAATGTTGCATCAGAAAGGTTAAACTTTTGTTGGTCTCGACCATCTCTTTTTCTGAGTTCCAGAAAGACGGTATATCTTGTTGGCATTTGGAGAGAGCTGTCGTACCATGTTCTCTACATTCTTCTCGCGATCCGAAGATGTTGTCATTGTCAACACATAAGTTCCTCCATATCTGGCTTTTAGCTATGACAAAACAACAGAA
>NC_021165.2:40991685-41062921 GCF_000331145.2 Cicer arietinum
CATCTTTTTCTTTTTTCACATTATTTCCCAGTTTTTTTCTCTCATATAGTATATTTAGATGAGAAGTTTTTCTGAAATAATGTAATTTTCTTCAAAAATTCAAAACCTTCAATGTAGTTTATAGAATGTTCAAAATAAAGAGATTTTATGCAAATATTTTGTCAAAACTAAATTTAGCGAATTTCAAATACGATATATAATCTAAAAAATTCAAAATCCTTCTCTACTTTAAGAAATATGAATGATGATCCATATTATTTTTTCAAGTTTATAATTTTAACCATTATATAAAAATTGCTCAATTTAAAAGTCCAATTCATTTATGTAAACAACACAATTTAGAAATGAAATGAATTTAATTGAAATATTTAAATTGTCTATAATTCTTAAAATTTCTAACTATCTCATCCAAACCTACTCTTAAGTTGGACGAACTTCTGTTTATATTTGTTGTTTAAAAAATATTAAAAAAAACTACTATTTTAAAAAAATACAAATGTTGATACTTGTTGTTTATACTTGTTGTTCGATAACCTTAATTCAACTTCAACCTTTTCGGATCATTACAACGCATTCTAGACGTGTTAGTGGGGACAAACTCTTTTATGGTAAAATGCAAATGTTGATCGTTACATTCCTACTTATTATAACTAATAATTTTAAAAGAACTATGAAAATAAAATCATAAAAATTGACATGAAAGTTTCCTGCGGAATTTCCTAAGGATAAACAACTCATAAACCTTGCTACGGAATTTCCTGCGGAATTTGCCATGGAATTTGCTTCGGAAACGTGCCGCAGATAAATCATATGGAACAAGATGAACTTTGCTGCGGAAAGATAGTCGCATGTAAATCCGCAGCAAAAGAAAACGTTACCTGCCGTTTTACCTGCGGATCACGATACCGTAGGAAAAGTCTTAAGATAATTGTGTACCGCAGGAAAATCCTCACGTATTACTAGCGGATATAGTTCCGCAGGAAAATCCGCAGGTAAAAAGCAAATTTCTAGTAGTGTATCAACGAACACAAATAAAAATAAATAAATTATAAAATTAAATTAAATTATTCAATTAATCTAATTAAAGTGTATTAATAATTTACATTTACATTAATTTCAAATTTAACAATAAAATTCTAATTAACAACTCATCATCAATTAATGTAAGGATCTTTTTGTCTTTTAAGAAAATACCCACTTCTTTCTTTTTTATTTCTTTTGTTAATCTCATATGTACCAAAACAAATTTATTGTATTTCTCACATCTTTTTTCTTTTTTCTTCCAACCAAATATATTACCCTTAATATTATTAATTTTAACAATCAAGTGGTTGATATCAAATGTTTATCAAATTTCTATTAAAGATAAACCTTTCGAATGAATCGAAGTATAAACTCTAACTAAAATCATCATCACCAAACTTTACTTACCCTACTCGAATTTTAAATTATTATATATTATTAATATACAAACTAAATATATAGTGACGGATTGTCGATTCTAAAGTGAAAAATTGACTATAAAAAAATAGTGTTTGAAATTAAGGTTTTTAGAAGTAAGTATTTCGAATCTTTATAAAAGGTTAATTGATAGATCGAGATAAGAATAAATTAAAAGTGCAATTGCAGTGTTTGAAAAATGTTCAATCCAAATTTGACTAACTAGACATATTGAAATCGAAATTGCCCAAGCGTTTTAATTTATAGTAAACTCAAAATGTTTAACTTTCTAGAACTCAATCATCTAACCTTCTTTTTGGTTCTATGTAACTTTTTTTGTTACTGTAAAAATACCTTTTTTTCTTTTAGTTTAGTGCTTCTACATAGTTTTTCAACAAGTTTATGTTTTTTTTTAACTGAATATGACTAATTTTCGCTTAAATGTTCAGATTGTAATATAATTTTTGGTACAATTGAAAATTAACATCGTTTACTGTTATTAAATTGAATCACCAATAACTTAATGACAGGTCGTTTGATCATATTTTAAATTTAACACCACTAAAATTTTAATTTTTTGATCTATTTTAAAATAATTAATATTTAATAATCAAGTTTCTTCTCTCTGCTGCATTGTCTCTGTGTTATTATTCACTGTCTCTCTCCATCATCAAAGAAGAAAAAGTTTATTAAGAATAAAAAACGAACATGGAAACGACACATGGTGATAACAGAGTGGTAGACTACACCAAGACGACAATGATGCAAACACAAGTAAATTGAGAGTGAAATAGAGGAAAGATCTTCCTGCGGTAGTAGAAGAACGGTGGAGAGTTCTTCGCACGACCGTAAAAAAACGATGGAGAAGAACGATTTTCTTAAGTGATAGAGCGATTTCATGAGAAGAAAGAAAGAACTATAAACTTGTGAATTACAATAATATTAACTTTAATTTTAATTAAAATAAAAATAAAATATAAAAAAACAATTTATTAAATTTGAGGAAATTAAACTTAAAATATTAACATGCTTGTACACATAATTTAGTACTTAATATATATATAAATACCGATATGAGAAAAAATAATACATTTATTAGTTAAAAAATTAAGAGTACTGATGCATTATTAAGAACATTATAGAAATTATCTTTAGAATATAAGTAATTTCAATTTTAATTAAAAATTTACTTTCCGTTGAAGTTGATTCAAACAAATTGAAATCTTGCTAACTGTCTTAAAAAATATATTACTATTTTATAATTTTTACAATCAAAGACAAGGTAGAACTTGTGCCTTCTCATCTAACACCACCAAGCTGTAATTGTTCTTTCGATGATTTATTCCATCTGTTTTCTCACCAACCACTACTTGATAAAAAAAGCAATACAAAAGTCCAACTAAAATAGCCACCACAGTTACCAACTCCCAATAAAATATTTCATCCATTTCAAAATAAATATCGTGTAAACAAACAATATTTTGCAATTTAAGTACATTAAACTTTATGTATTTCCTTAAAAAAACTTAATTATTTAAAGATAATACTAATTATTTTATTTCAACTTTAACTTAAGTTGATAATATTAAATAAATTCCAGGTTTAATTTTTGTATTTTTATTTTTTCATAAAATTGATCATTTTATTTAAAAATCTTTAGATTTAATCATTTTTCAATTTTTTGGACATAAAATAAAGAAATAACATGTTTTAAATAATATGATTTTTAATATGATAATGAAAAATATCATGATGGATTAAGTATTAACTGTCATTACTTAGATTATAAAAATTAATAATTTTTAAATTTGAAAATAAAGTATTTAAGATTAATTTTTACAATATCGTAAGTATTAGTCACTTCACATCATCAAATAATATCATACAATATATAATAAATTCATATTCCTTATATAAAAAGTATATATAGATTGATATATTTATAATTTTAAAGGATATAATATTGATTTGATGGTTATGTTCAAAGAGTTAAGGAATGAAATAATAAGGATGCCACGATTTACATCCTTACGGTTGAAAATGATGATGATAATAATAAGAGTCACTTAGTGTGAATTAAAAAAATAAGGAAATTTCACAAGTCCCTTAATTATAAGGCGTAACTCACATGTTGGAGGGGCAAAATAATTTCACAGTTTAAAAAGTCTCAAAAACTAAAAAACTTCTAAAATTTTGTGAGCTTAGCGGGGCATATGGGCCACTTTTTCAAAAAAAAAAAATTGATATATTTTATTTTTAAATTTTGACAAATTTTTTTTTGATTTTTTCTCAGAATTTTCTGATAAAAAATGATTTATAATTTTCTTTTATTGAATTTTTTTTTAATTCGAGAAAATAATTTTTTGAGGAAAAATTAATTTAAAAATTTTTCCGAGAAAAAAATGTTTTAGAGTTTTTGAGAAAAATTTTCATATTTTTTTTGAGAAAAATAAATTTTTAAATTTTTTCAAGAAAAAAAATCTAAATTAATAGGTCAAAACTTAAAAAATTGATTTCAATAGAAGACCTAATATTAGAGGCTTAGTATGAGATTTTTTAAATAAACTTTGAATATTAGAGTTTTATTGACAACTCTACACACAAGTAGTGTTTATATGATAGAGATATAAATGACAACAATTGATGTGTGTCAAATGATACCTAATTATGTGAAGAGGTGATAATGCACACAAATCGACCACCATGCTCGTGCGCCGTCATGAAGACTTTTGTGATTAATAGTTGTCTTGCATAATTTGAGTCGTGCCACAAAACATTTTTTACTTAGTCTTTGACTCAACTCAATAATATATTGGTTAACATAAATTTATTCGTCAAAATTCAAAAATAACACTCACCCTCACCAAAATACTAACAAAAGTCATGCTATATTTGAAAATACCAAAAATATAATTTTTTTAATTAAAAAACAGAATGTTCGAAATTTTAAAGAATTAAAAATATAAATTTCTAAATAAAAATTCTACACTTATATTATTATCACGTGTCCCAAAACATTACTAATATTGATAGTTGAAATTTTTTTTTATTATTTCTTTAATTTATATAAAATTCTTCAAAGATATTCTATTATTTCTTTTCACAATTTTTTTTCCAAATCTTTAAATGTATTAAATATTTCTTTACTAACTTACCACTAATTATATTATTTGTTTTTCTCTACTCTTTAATCAATATACTACTAATATTTACATCACTTTGGAGTTAGTAATATTTTTATTTTATTTATATTTATTATAAAGATGAATGTACTATTAGTACTTAATAAATTTATTTAAATAAAAAATTAAAAAAAATTATATATTACCTATTAAATTAATTTTACACTAATAACTAACTATAATTGAGTAAATGCTTTTAAAAAATATTACAATTTATGTACACATAATAAGTTGATTTTTTTATTAACATAATTCATGTTTTTACAAGCACTATTACACTCAAAAAATATTATTCCCACAATTATTTATACATTTTATTTAGAGGTACGATTAAACAACAACAAAATCCTCACATAATTAAACCACACTTAAAATAGATCAACTCCTTATAACTAAACTAACCTTAATTGTCTATATAATATTTTATTTTGGTCAACATAAATTTTTTAATAGCTATGAAATCATCGAACGAGTCATTTCGAAAATAGTAATTATTTATTTATCAATATAATATACTTAGTTTAGAGAAAAGAGTGTATTATTTTAATAAATTCTTTCTCTCCTCACAATGTATTCTATAGGCGACAACCTCAACAACAATCTTCTTCTCTCTCTACAAAACCAAACAACTTTCAAAATCATAATGAACACATCAAACTCACCTACACATTTTCTTCCTTCTTCCTCTTCTTGTTATTATCATCGCTCATCACTCACTCACTCTCTTTCTCTCTCTTCCCACCAACCATGTCTTCTTCCACTTCCTCACTCTCTCTCACCAACCCCCATCTCACGCGCCTCACTTCCACCACGCGCCTCTCCTCTCTCCCTTCCACTATCTCCCTCCGCTCACCAACAACCCCTTCCACTCATCTCTCCCTCTCCCACACCCACCTCCGCCGCACCTCCGTCAAATCATCCGCCGTCGTAACACAAACGTCCGAAAATTCCACTGCAGACTTGTCACTCGTTGAGAAATCAGTTAACACGATCCGATTCTTGGCGATTGATTCGGTTGAGAAAGCTAATTCGGGTCACCCGGGTTTACCCATGGGTTGTGCTCCGATGGGTCATGTGATTTATGATGAGGTTTTGAGGTATAACCCCAAAAACCCTAAATGGTTTAACCGTGATCGGTTTGTTTTGTCTGCTGGTCATGGTTGTATGCTTCAGTATGCTTTGCTTCACCTTGCTGGATACGATAGTGTCAAGGTAATACAAAAAATATCATCTGGGTTGGGTTGATTTGTGAAAAAGTTTAAAATTTTGGGGGTTTTTTGTTATGGGTTTGTGGATTTTTGTTGTTCGGGTAATTGGATTTAGTGTGTATGTTGTGATCTACGTAGTTCCAGACACTTCATGTAAGATACTGACACGCTTGGTTATATACAATCACTTTCATTTTCCAAAAATATTAGTTGTGTCTACTAGTTGGTGTCGGTGTCAGGTGAATTTGGATTGTGTGCAGTTACAACCCTCTCGGCACGATAAATCAAGATTGGACGGCTCAGTTTTAAATGAAAATATCAAAATCTGGAC
Organism: Cicer arietinum; assembly: GCF_000331145.2. Taxonomy (NCBI): domain Eukaryota; kingdom Viridiplantae; phylum Streptophyta; class Magnoliopsida; order Fabales; family Fabaceae; genus Cicer; species Cicer arietinum. The sequence goes on from NC_021165.2 coordinate 40,997,847, forward strand.
TGTCCTAGACGAGTGACTGCATGCTGTCACACTGCATCCAATCCAAATCGTTGTCATGTTTGGTGTCTATATGCTGGTGCTTTAAAGGTTGTGATTTGATCTGAAATTGTTGTTTGACATGTGGTTACCTACAATTATTTAGTTATATATAATTAATTGAATAATTACTGGTATTTATGTGTCAGGCTGTGTTTGTGATTCATAGGTTGTGATTTGGCTTGAAATTTTTGTTCAGATCTAGTAAGTATCCTAAGATAATAAAGTTTTTGTTGTTGTTGTGGGTGATGGGTCCGTGAGTGTTTGTTTCTCTGCATGTTGTTGACTACTGTTTGTCTGATGTTGAAAGTTGAAACAGTTTTGCAATAGTGGCTGTTTTTATTTTTTAATTAAAATGGAAGCAAATTATTCATTTTAACGCTCTTTCTTGTCAAATTTGTTGATTGTTAAATATATTACTTTATTAAAAATATGTGTTGACTTTTTAAGGTAAAGGTTAGTGGGTTGAATATGATAAAAGTGTGTTATTAGTATTCCTTTATTTTCTTATCTTTCATAGCTTGGGAAGTATTTATTTGCTTTTTGGACTTGTTGACCATAAACTGAAGTGTTGTTGCGTTGGGGTTCGATTTTTAGGAAGAAGATTTGAAGGCATTCCGTCAATGGGAGAGCAAAACCCCCGGACACCCTGAGAATTTTGAGACTCCTGGAGTTGAAGTCACAACAGGTTGGATATAACTTGGAGTTTATATACTACTATAGTAGTACTTGGTACAAGTTTCATTATAGTTTCTTTGTATTTTTTTTTCATGACAAGACATTTTGATTTGTTTAGCCGATTTGGTTGTGGCTGTTGCTGCTTCTGTTGTTTGTTTATTCTATCTTTGCTGTTGTTTGTTTATTCTATCTTTGCTTGCAATTTTTACAGGTCCTCTTGGTCAGGGAATTGCCAATGCTGTTGGTTTGGCCCTTGCAGAGAAGCACTTAGCTGCCAGATTTAACAAACCCGATAATGAGATTATTGATCATTACACGTAAGATGACTAAATCTTGCGTTTCTCATTTGAGTAAATTGCTGTTGTTCTATAATACACTATTTAGTTCAAATAGTAGTAGCTGCTATTGTGGTGCCACAGCGTATCGGAACTTGAACTAACCAATATTTTATGCGATCCGTGATTGCAACACTAAAGTTTCTCCGTTTCATCTTCTCTTAATCTAATGGCTTTAGTTGTATGCTGTTTTACTTTTCGTACTTGTTTTCTATAGGTATTGTATACTCGGTGATGGTTGTCAAATGGAGGGAATTGCAAATGAAGCTTGCTCACTTGCTGGCCACTGGGGATTAGGGAAGCTAATAGCGTTTTATGATGACAATCATATTTCTATTGATGGTGACACGGAAATTGCATTCACCGAGAGTGTTGAAAAGCGTTTTGAGGGACTTGGGTGGCATGTTATTTGGGTAAAGAATGGAAACACTGGCTATGATGAGATTCGTGCTGCTATTAGGGAAGCAAAATCTGTCAAAGACAGACCTACATTGATCAAGGTTAGTTTTATAAGTGGCTAAAATATAGGGACTGTTTTTTATAGCTTATTTAAAAAAAAAAATCACTTTTAGGAGCTTTTATTTGTTTGCCATAGCTTTAAAAAAATGTGATATTCTGAGGGAAAAAAAAATGTAAAAACTGCTTCAAATGAGAAGTTGTTTCGAGTAGTTTCTCTTGAAAATTATTTTTGATAGATGATTTTTTATAAAAAAAAAGTGATTTTCATCATGGTAAACAAACACAAAATAGCATCTACTTCTCTTAACTAACTTTAAAAATAATCTCTAAATTATTCAATGCCAAAAATACTTTTTTTGTTATAATATGTAACAATGGTTTAGCAAAATCTGTCATGCATGTGGAACCAACATGTTAAATGTTATTCTTTACAAGTTGAAATTGATGTGTTGATATTAAACAATGCTACCAAAGTAATTTCTTTTACTGAATTGTTCTCCTCTGAGAAGTTTAAAAATAGCTATAATATATAAATGAATTAAAGTAGCAAGTTTTGTTTCCATCAGTTTAAGTTAATGCTGTGTTCCGTTTCACAGGTCACAACAACAATTGGTTATGGTTCTCCCAATAAATCTAACTCCTACAGTGTGCACGGTAGTGCACTTGGTGCCAAAGAAGTGGACGCTACCAGAAACAACCTTGGATGGTCACACGAGCCTTTCCACGTGCCTGCAGATGTTAAAAAGTACGGATGCTAGAATTATTAATTTCTCTGTTTTCTATCACACCGTTGTGATTAATATGATATACTTAATAAGAATTTTGCTTGTCTGTTCCCAGGCACTGGAGTCGCCACATCCCCGAGGGTGCTGCACTTGAATCCGAGTGGAATGCAAAGTTTGCCGAATACGAAAAGAAGTACAAGGAGGAAGCTGCAGTTTTGAAATCTATTATCAGTGGTGATTTACCTTCTGGTTGGGAGAAAGCACTTCCGGTGAGTTAATTCTAAATTTTTAAGTTGTTCGTAATATTTACATGTTGGTAACTTATCAAGATGTGGAGTACTCCCTCTGTAACAAAATATAAGCAAACACGCGTACATGCATTTAAAATAATTAGACTTGACTTTCAAGGATTTATGTCTCGAATAACAATAATGATCGTTCTTCTAATTTGATTTCAGACATACACTCCAGAGACCCCAGCCGATGCAACCAGAATTCTTTCACAGCAAAACCTTAACGCCCTTGCAAAAGTTCTTCCCGGTCTGCTTGGTGGCAGTGCAGATCTTGCTTCTTCCAACATGACCTTGCTGAAAACATTTGGGGACTTCCAAAGCGATTCTCCAGGGGAGCGTAATGTAAGGTTTGGTGTTCGAGAACATGGAATGGGAGCAATTTGCAACGGCATTGCTCTTCACAGCCCCGGATTGATTCCATACTGTGCAACCTTCTTTGTTTTCACCGACTACATGCGTGGTGCCATAAGGCTTTCTGCCCTATCCGAAGCTGGTGTTATATATGTAATGACTCATGATTCAATAGGACTTGGAGAGGATGGTCCAACCCACCAGCCGATTGAGCACCTTGCAAGCTTCCGGGCAATGCCGAATATCTTGATGCTTCGTCCAGCTGACGGTAATGAAACGGCTGGAGCATACAAAGTCGCCGTGCTCAACAGAAAGAGACCCTCTATCCTCGCCCTTTCTCGACAAAAATTGCCTAACCTTGCTGGAACTTCTATCGAAGGAGTTGAAAAAGGTGGATACATCGTCTCTGACAACTCAACAGGAAACAAACCTGATGTCATTTTGATCGGAACTGGTTCCGAATTGGAAATTGCTTACAAAGCTGCCGAGGATCTAAGAAAGGAAGGGAAGGCTGTTAGAGTTGTTTCCTTTGTTTCTTGGGAGCTTTTCGATGAGCAATCAGAAGCATACAAGGAGAGTGTTCTCCCTGCTGCGGTTTCGGCCAGAGTTAGCATCGAGGCCGGATCAACATTCGGGTGGCATAAAATTGTCGGAAGTAAAGGAAAAGCGATAGGTATTGATCGTTTCGGTGCTAGTGCTCCTGCCGGAAGAATATACAAAGAGTTCGGTATCACTAAAGAAGCTGTTATTGCTGCAGCAAAAGAGCTTATTTAAATTTATTAGTTTCTTGTCATTTAAGAACTTTTGTTTTGGTTTTGAGTTTTGATATATCTACAGAAAAAAGGTTGTTTCAATAGCATTTTGTTGTTTGTTTTGAATAAGAAAAGGTTAGATTATTGTTGCTTGAGATTGTGAGTGAAGCTAAGCAACATAGCAACATAGATCAAAACGAGTACACTAAATAAATTTTTATGAGCTTGCAAACTTTTCAACCAATTTAGTTTTGTATTGCCCCCACTGTTAAATTTAATGATTTTCACGAGAGAATTCTATGATAGGTGTATATTTTCTTTCACCTGTTTGCAGTGTGCAATTGTAATACACTAAACATGTGTGTTAGGAAAATTGTTCCGAGTGGATGGATAAATCTTTATGGAATTAGGTGAGAAAGATATTAATTAGTTCTTAGATTCTGTTTTATGATAAAATCACTACTTATGTATGTATAAATATAAATATGGGGCTGCTAATTTACATCCGCTTAAAAGGTATATGCTAATAATCTACACCTTTTCTCCTTTCTTTTATCATATGTGTCTAAGTTGCATTGCACCATCCACGATGGAGAACCCAAATTTTGAGCATTTAAATATACACACCACTTATTTATCATTTTTTAATAATAGTTTTTAATAAGTACTATTATTTAGACAATTCACAATGGAGAATTCAGTTTTTAAGGGCTAAGTAAAACAATTCTCCCTCATAGGTATTCCTTTTATCTTCAATAGGATATCTATTTGGTATCAAGTCTTAAGACTCTCCCATTGGAGATGACATAATAGTTTACTTTATTGACTAAGTATTTAAATAAGTAATTTTTTCAAACATATATAATTTGATTTTGAGGATGTCACTAGTGTAATTTTTTTCCTTTTAATAAATTTTGTTCAAAGCACTTTAAGAGGCACATTTATTGATAAGTTTACAATTTCAAAACTTGAAGTTGTGTCAATCAAAGTTGACAACTTTAAGAATGAATTTCTCCTAAAAAAATTAAAAAGTTAATTTATGTATATTAATATTGAAAATATAAATTCCCATTTTCACAAGGGTCTTTGTAGTTTGTAGATTGGCTTATATTCTTGTGCTTGCTCAAGAAGGTAAAAAACCTTACAAAGTTTTCCTACATTTGATAGCCTTGTAGATCAACATGTCTCCAAATCAAGCTGAAAATTGTTAGTTATCATCTTATTTAAGAACTTTTGAAAGGGTGAATTCAAGAGGTTAAGGTGGAGTAATACTTGACTTTTGAGGAAAAAAAAATTAGTGTTTAATTAAGTAATTTTTTTTGGAACCAAAAATTACATTTAAAGTTTTAAAATGTTTACTCTTTTAAAAAAAATAGATTGTTATTTTTTTTTGAAAAATTATGGATTGCTCTTTTAAAAAAAATAACAGTAAGTATTTTTTATTAATAAAAATACTTCAATAATTGCAACTAAACAAAAACTAACACGCTCCTCTTTACTTCTCACATCCTTTTATCTTTATTTAATTTCATTAACCAAAATATTCATCTATCTACTATTAATTTAAGAGATTTTTTTTTCTAGGAATAATTCTTACTACATATCATAAAAAATAAAGTGTTCAAACATGTTGGAATATAATGCAAAATTAAGGGTTAAGTGTGTATATGCAGTTCTCCTTACTGCGACCAAATTTCCTAACTTTTTAGAGAATTTAATATGAGAGTTAAAAAATACATAATAAATATAACTCTCCATCAAATAGGAGTAAAATAATTAGCTTTTGTGAAAATGGAGAAAAAATAGAAGAAAAAAAAAAAGAGAAAGAAGTTATTTGAAAGTTTGTTTCTTTGTTTGTTTTTGGATTATTGTTCAATAAAAAGTGTTGTGATATGTGAAATAAGGAAAGGGTACCTCTAAATGAGCCTAGTTCCAAAATTTTATCCAGTCTCACCTAGCTCTATTACAACCTTTTGCAAGTCATTTTTGTTGGAAATTAAGAACGTTATTGGTTTGTGACTGTATATAATCAACTTTTGTGTAATTCAAGTTAGTTTGATTGTATGTAATCAACTAACTAACTAACCACTTAGTTAGTTAGTTAGTTAAGAAGAAGTTAGTTAGAAATAATGTAATAAAGGCTATGTATAAATAGCATACTCATCTCAATAAGCAATATATTCAATTTCATCCATTCTTTTTCTGGTTTTTACTTCCATTGAAACAATTTCAAAAGTTAACAAATGGTATCAAGAGCTTGGTTGCGAAAAAACCAAATCAGAGTGATAAACGTGAGTGAAGTGTAAGGATTAAACACAAGTGAAGTGTGATGATTAATCACGAGTGAAATGAAGAATGGGTTCAAGTGCAAACAATGAAAATTTTCCAGCCCACATGCCACATTTCGATGTAAAAGATTGGGATAGATGGAGAGTGCATATTCGAGCATTGTTTGGATTTCAAGAAGTGTTGGAAATCATAGAGAAAGGTTATGAAGATCTGGGAGCCAATCCAAGAGAGGAACAAAGATCAAGATTCAAAGAAAACAAGAAGAAAGATTGAAAGGCCATCTCCATTCTTCATCAATGCCTTGACACGACCAACTTTAACAAAATTTTTGATGCAAGAAGTGCAAAAGAAGCGTGGGACATTTTGGAGAAGTGTTATTCTGGTGGAATCAAGGTCAAGAAAGTGAAATTGCAGACCTTACAGAAACAATTCGAATAGTTGCAAATGGAGAAACAGGAGAAGGTTGCAAATTTGATTTCAAGATTGAGGAGTATCACAAATCAGATGGTTGGTTGTGGTGAGAAGTTGACTAAACATAAATTGTGTAAAAGGATCTTGAAATCATTGCATCCCAAGTTCGATTATATTGTGTCTGCGATTGAAGAATCTAAAGACATTTCTGCATTGAGTCTTGAAGAGTTGCAGGGAACTCTAGAAGCAAGATAGATGAGAATGGATGAAATAAGTGGGTGTAATTCTGGGAATCAAGCAGTGGTAGCATATGCCAACAAGAGAGGAGACCAGAAAAAGAAAGGGAGGAAGAATAATTTCAAGAAACCTGGAGATAAGTCTGAATCTTCATCAAAAGGAGGAAATTCGAGTGGTAAATCAAAAGGATAATCAAGAAACTTTGACAAGAAGAAGGTGCAATGTTACAACTGTGAGAAATTCAGACATTTTGTAGATGAATGTTGGGCTGACAAAGGAGGGAAACGAAAGAAGAAAGAAGAAGATGAAGCATGTGCTGCTCAAGAATGCTCTTCATCAGACTCAAATACAATCTTGCTGTTGGCTACCACAAACAGAGAACGTTCTCTGTTTTCAGCCACAAAAGGAGAACGTTCTCCATTTTCAGACACAATTTTGTTAATGGCTACCACAAACGAAGAACATTCTTTATCCCATGTATGGTTCCTCGATACTGGTTGTTCCAATCACATGACAAGTCATAAAGAATGGCTGATAGATATTGATACATCAAGAAGGAGCAAGATCATGTTTGCTGATGATAGAACCTTGGAAGCGGAGGGAGTTGACAACATGGTGATTAAGAGAAGAAATGGGAAGACAGTAATGATTGAAAATGTACTGTATGTGCCAGGAATGAAGAGCAATTTGTTGAGCATTTGGCAACTGATTCAAAAAAAGTTTCAGGTGGTCATGAAGAACGATGCCTTAGAAATGTATGATGGGCAGAAGAAGATGATATTCAAGGCTCCACTTTCAAAGAACATAACCTTTGTCATCAACATACAAGCTGCTGATATTCAATGTTTGAAGACAACAAGTTCAATTTATGAAAACTGGTTGTGACATTCAAGATTTGGCCATCTTAACTTCACAAGCTTTCAACATCTAGGAGTCAAGAAGATGGTGAGTAGAATTCCTATGATTGATGTCCCTAAGAAGGTGTGTGAAGTATGTATGGCAAGTAAACAACAAAGAAATTCCTTTCAATAACAAGTGCAAGCAAGAGCGGAGAACGTTCTTGGAGTGATTCATAGTGACATATGTGGACCATTTAAAGTGCCATCATTAGGAGGTAATAAGTATTTCATAACTTTTGTTGATGAATTTAGTAGAATGTTGTGAATTTATTTGATTAAAACCAAAGATGAAACATTGTAGACACTCAAAAACTTCAAGATTAAAATGGAAAAACAAAGTGGATAATCCATCAAGGTGTTAAGGACATACGGAGGAGGAGAATATACTTCACATCTCAAGGACTTTTGTGTCAAGAATGGAGTTAAACATGAGGTAACAACTCCCTACACACCTCAACACAATGGTCTAGCTAAAAGGAGAAATATAACTATTCTAGACATGACTAGAAGCATGATAAAAGAGAAGGGACTGCCACATAAGTTCTGGGGAGAAGCTGCATCAACTACTGTCTATATTCTGAATAAATGTCCAACAAAGAAAAAGGAGAAGGTTCCAGAAGAGATCTAGAGTGGAAGAAAGTCAGCAGTGGGGCATTTAAGAACATTTGGTGCTCTGTGTTTTAAACATGTACCAGACCAGAAGAGAAGAAAGTTGCAGGACAAAAATGAAGCAATGATCTTGGTAGGGTATCATCCAACAGGTGCCTCCAAACTGTATGATCCTATCAGAGGCAAGGTGGTGATCAGTAGGAATGTCAAGATTGTTGAACATAAGAGCTGGAACTGGAAATAGAAGCAAATTGCCAACAACCAACACTGGGACTGGGAGCAAGCAACCAGCAACATAAACCAACCTTCACAAATTCCTTTGCGAGTATAGAATGAGCAACATACCAGTGGAAATAGAGATGAAGAGAGAATTGAATCAAGCAGATCCCAAAGAACAAGAAAACCACTAACTCATTTACAAGAATTTGAAGTGTACAATGACAGTGAAGTTGACAATAACGGAGATTTAGTACATTTTACTTTATCTGTTGATGCAAAACCTTTAAATATTGAAGAGGCATTGAAGAAAAGATACTGGAAGAAAGCAATGGTGGAAGAGATCGATGCAATTGAGAAGAATCAAACATGGTACTTGAATGATTTACCTCCAAAACAGAAGCAAATTGGAGTAAAATGGGTCTACAAGTTGAAGCTGGATCCAGATGGAACAATTGCTAAGTACAAAGCTAGATTGGTTGCCAAGGGATTCCTACAAAGAGCAGGCATAAACTATTCTGAAGTGTTTGCTCTAGTGGGCAGAATTGAGACAATCAGGCTTGTGATAGCACTGGCATGTGCTAGGGGCTGGCTGATGTACCAACTTGATGTGAAATCTGCATTTCTGAATGGATGGTTGGAAGAAGAGGTGTATGTCTCTCAACCACCAGGTTCTGTGATTAAGGGAAAAAAGGACAAAGTACTCAGATTGAGGAAAGCTCTATATGGTTTGAAGCGAGCACCAAGAGCTTGGAATAAAAGAATTGATTCATTTATAATTGGCATTGGATTTATCAAATGCACAATTGAATATGGAGTTTATGTGAAGCATTCCACACTAAATGGAGAACCTGCAATGATCTTGTTGTGCCTATATGTTGATGACTTATTGGTGACTGGCAGTAGCAACAAGGCTATTATAGAATTCAAAGAAATCATGAAGGATGAGTTCGAAATGACAGATCCTGAGAAGGTTCAATATGACTGATTGCAACCCTACAGCCATTCCAACGAAGATCAATGCAAAGCTGGAAATAGAAATTGAAGAGGAGTTGGTTGATTCGACCTTATTCAAACGAGTTGCTAGTTCCCTAAGATACTTGTGTGATACAAGGCCTGACATCTACTATAGTTTGGGAGTGGTAAGAAAATTCATGGAGAGACACAAGCACTCTCATTGACTGGCAGTAAAGATGATCATGAAATATATCGAAGGCACAATTGGGCATGACATTATGTTTGCAACAAATTTGAAACATGAAAATGAAGACTTAGTGGGATATTCAGACTCAGATTGGTGTGGAGACAAGAATGATAGAAGGAGCACTTCAGGATATGTGTTCAAATTCGTAAAATCACCAATAGCATAGAGCTCAAGGAAGCAGCCTATGATAGCACTATCATCATGCGAAGCTGAGTATATTGCTGGCAACTATGCAGCTTGCCAAGCATTGTGGTTGGAATCACTAACAACAGAGCTAAAGATTGAAATTTGCAAGCCAATTCCATTGCTGATTGACAATATTTCAGCAATAAATCTGGCAAAGAACCTTATGTCTCATGGAAGAAGCAAACACATTGAGACAAAGTTTCACTTCTTAAGAGATCAAGTTGGAAGAAGCAAATTGAAGCTCATTTATTGTCAAACTAAAGTTCAGCTAGCTGATATAATGACCTAGGCCTTGAGAACAAGTAGATTTGAAGAGCTAAGAAGATTGCTCAGTGTAAAATCACTCAGAAACTTGAATTAAAGGAAAGTGTTGGAAACCAAGAACGTTCTTGGTTTGTGACTGAAAACGGAGAACGTTCTCCGTATTCAGTTTTGTGTAATTCAAGTTAGTTTGATTGTATGTAATCAACTAAGTAACTAACCACTTAGTTAGTTAAGAAGAAGTTAGTTAGAAACAATGTAATAGATGCTATGTATAAATAGCATACTAATCTCAATAAGCAATACATTCAAATTCATCCATTCTTCTTCTGGTTTTTACTTCCATTGAAACAACTTCAAAATTTTGATGTATGCACGTGTTTTCTAAGAATTTTGTCAAGGTACGATCATGTGTGTGAATGATGAGGGAGTGTAAATAGTACCTAATATACAAGTGTGAGTGAAACACTTTATCTAGCGAGGAAAGTGGTGGAACATGTTACTCTTAGTAGAGATATGGTAGCCTTGCTTTGATTTATTTTAATTGTGAGATTGAGTTCTAATAGATTTGTTCGCTTGAAAACAAGCAAACACATAAGTGTGAGGTGTGACGACTCTCAATTTGTACATAATATTTGGAGTAATTTTTAGTTTGTTTGTAGTTTATTTTGATTAGTGATTTTATAGAACTAGTTTTATTTTATTTAATATTATTTTATTTTGTTTTTATTTTTAATTAGGACCGTTTCCTACTTTATTTTCTAGTTTGTTTTGTTTTATCCTAGTTTTATTTTATTTTATTTGATTTGTATTTAAATTGAAAGGAAGATTAGGGATTATGAATAAGGGTGTTTTTGTTCTATGTTTCGAAAAAAGAATGGAGTCATTCAAGTGGTGTTTAGTAAAAAAATGTGTCAAAGAATCTAATGAAGATGACGAACGGAGAAAAATCAACAAAGAGTATGTTGAAAATTGTTGCTATAACTTGTGTCATCATGATGATAATTTTAGTCATTAATAGTATTAGTGAAATTCATACTCAATACTTATATTTCTGAAATACCTCATTTATTGATTTAAAAAATTCTCTCATTCTAATTTGATTTTTCCCCTTTTATGTATATTGAGAATCAACCAAATAAGAAAGAAAACACAAAGAAAATTTAGCCTAATTGCCTAATTAAACATCGTAATAAAGTGGAGGTCTAAGACTTTGTCAAACTAAAATAATACAAAACTAAACTAATAATAATAATAGATAGCTAGTTATGTTTAATATCCCCCGTCAAACGGAAATGGATATCCATCATTCTGAGTTTGGACAAAAGACGTAAGAGAGGAAATGTGTGTAATGCTTTTGTAAAGATGTTTGCAGTCTGTTCAAGAGAAGGAATCAGCATTAAGTGAAGAATTCCATCTCAAATTTTATCTCTAACGACATGGAAAACCATTTCAATGTGTTTGGTTCGTTCGTGAAAAATAGGATTCTAAGCGATGTGCAGGGAAAATTTGTTGTCGCAGTACAAGACAATTGGTTTTGGATGAGAAACCTGCAAATCATGTAGTAAATACAAAAGCCATTGTGCTTCACATGTAGCTTGAGCGAGCGCATGATATTCTGCTTCTGCTGAAGAACGAAAAACATTCGGTTGTTTCTTATTTTTCCATGAAATTATTGAACTACCAAGAAAGAAGCAAAAACCCATGATGGATCGCCTAGTGTGTTGACATGCACCCTAGTCAGAGTCACAAAAGCCTTTTATACTGAAAGTTGAATTTGCAGCAAAGAAAAGTCTGTTACCAGGAATATTTTTGAGAAACCGGACAACAAGAAACGCAGCTTGGAGGTGCAAGTCTATTGGTGTAGACATAAACTGACTTAACCTGCAAATAGAGAAAGATATATCAAGGCGGGTATTTGTGAGATATAAAAGTTGGCCAATCAATTTTCTAAAAATAGTGGCATCTGAAAGGGGATGACCAGTGGTACTATATAATTTTAAATTGGCATCCATTGGTGTAGAACAAGATTTTGAACCAAACAAGCCAGTTTCTTCAAGAAGATCCAAAGGGTATTTCCGTTGACACAAGGAAATACCATTGTTATTGCGAGCTATTTCAAAACCAAGAAAATATTTAAGAATACCAAGGTCTTTAATACTAAAAACATACTGCAATGAGGATTTAATTGATTGAATTTTAGTGAAACTGTCACCGACAAGAATAAGATCGTCAACATAAATAAGAATGATGGTAAAACCAACCAAAGTAGAGCGAATAGACAAGGAATAATCAGATTTAGATTGAACAAAACCAAATTGTGTTAAAATAGAGCAGAATTTGGTATTCGATTGTCTACTCGCTTGTTTTAATCCATAAAGGGATCTTTTGAGTTTGCAAAACCAGATTTTATTAGAAACATCAAGTCCAAGAGGAACTTTCATGTAAACATCCTCATTAAGATCTCCATGGAGAAAAGCTGTGTTTATGTCAAGTTGAAATAAAAACCAGTTACGAATGGCAACCACATAAAGTAATAAACGAATAGTAGTCATTTTCACAACTGGACTGAAGGTGTCTAAATAATCAAGACCCTCAGTTTGGGTGTAACCTTTAGCAACAAGTTGAGCCTTATAGCGTTCAATATGATCATTAGCATGAAATTTTAATTTAAAAATCCACTTATATCCAATCACCTTTTTATTTGGAGGTAAAGAGGTTAGAACCCAAGTGTGATTATTCAAAAGACATTTAAGTTCAGAGGCTATTGCTAGTCTCCAATTGGAGTGTTTGATAGCTTTTGAATAAGAAGTGTGTTCTTTTAAGGTGGAAAGAGTTAAAGAAAAAAACTTGTGGGAATTAGATAAGTTATCATAGCATATGTAATTAGATATGGGATAGGGAATACCTTGATTGTTGTTAGAAGGAGACAAATTAATATCTAAATTACCCTGTAACATGCAACAATGAAAACCTTGAAGATATGAAGGAGGATGAATAGTCCTGACACTCTTCCTATGAGTAATAACGGGCACAATAGGAGAAATGGCAGGTGCAGAATTTGAGGCATCTGAATCCAGATCAGCAGTTGAATCAGATTTGATGTCAACAAGTTAATCATGGTGATTAGGTGAGCTGGCAGCTGCAGTACTTGTGTCAATTTCCAAAGGAGTAGCAGAACAAGATGCAGGGGAAAGGGGAGGGGATGCAATATTATGAAAATCATCAAATACAAGACCATTGTTATTAGGGAGAGGATTTGGTTGCTGCAAAGTAGAATTAACTATAGAATAAGGAAATATAAACTAAAAAAAAAAAAAAACAATGTCCCTCGACATAAATATTTCTTTATTATGAACATAAAAAAGAACATAACCTTTAGTGTTTGGTTTTTGTCCCAAGTAAACGCATTTGCGAGATTGTGAGTCAAATTTCTTCCTATTAGATTTTAAAGTAGTAGAGAAAAACAAGCAACCAAAAACTTTCAAGTTGGAAATGTCAGGAGAAGTATTATAAAGTATGTTAAAAGGAGAATCAAAATGTAATAGCTTGGAAGACAACCTATTAATAAGAAAGACTGCATGAACAATGGCATGAGCTCAAAAAGGTTTGGAAAGTTTTGCTTGAAACAAAAGTGCACGGGCCACATTCAAAACGTGTTGATGTTTACGCTGAACAATTCCATTTTGCTGAGGGGTTTCCACACAAGATGTTTGGTGGATTATGCCGTTACTTTGATAAAAATCTTTAAAAAAAAACTCAGGGCCATTATCAGTACGAACGCATTTAACATTCTTATTAAACTGAGTATAAACAAAAGAACTAAAAGACTTAACAAGAAAAGAGGTTTCAGACTTAAGTTTCATAAGAAAAATCCAACAATATCTACTTTTATCATCCACAACAGTTAAAAAATATTTGTAACCAAACATAGATGGAACGAAAAATGGTCCCTAAACATCCATATGAATAAGATCAAAACAAGCATCGTAACATGAAACACTTTGAGAAAAGGGGAATCGCTTTTGTTTGGCATATAAACATGCATCACAAGGGGAACAACATTTATTAACATGAACAAAAGGAAATTGTTTATTAAGAAGTTGCAAAGTATCCAAAGAAGGATGTCCAAACCGAAAGTGGCAGATATTTCAGTTGGTTCCTATGACATTATGTATACTAGAAAGCAAAGTTGAACGAAAATTACAAGAAACAAAAGAACCATTAGAAACATGTAATTTAGGAAAATAAGCAAATACAATCCATGTTGAATATTAGTTGTAGCAATCATCTGCTGGGAGATGTTGTCCTATATCACACAATTAGTGGCATGAAAAATAAGATTGCAGTTAAGAGAACTAATTAGCCTAGGGACATAAATTAGATTGGTGGTGAATTGAGGTAAGTAAAGTACATCAGTAAGATAAAACACGTTATTAAAAAAAAACAGTGCCAGAAAACTGAGCAATAATCATGGAATTATTAGGAAATTTTATTGAAATGGGTGGAATATGTTTAAAAGATTGAAATGTATCAGCAAAAAAACATACGTGATCAGTGGCACCTGTTTCGAGGAGCCAAGAATGATTGGAAAATAAATTCAAAACATGATGAGATGAAGGATTACCCAAAACAGATGAAGAAGAGTTCTGAAGATGATTAACCGTGTTGGAAGTAGAAGCGCCAGAAGCTTGTAATAATACGAGTAAGGGCTTCTTTTTATCCAAAATGAAACTTTGTGAACCATCGTCAACAGTGGAATTATCATTTTCATCAGCATGGTCATCAGTATCAGGATGTTGATTAGTAGAGGAACAATTGTTGGAAGTGGCATAATATGGTTTGAGATAGTTAGGCGGATAACCGTGTTTTTTAAAACATACGTCGATGGTGTGGCCAGATTTATTGCAATGAATACACACCTTGTAGCCACGTCCACGACCACCAGAATTACGTCCACCACTGGGAGCAGAGCCACGACCAAAACCACGCCTATAATTAGAAACGACAACAACATATTTTATGTCTTCATTAGGACTAAAAAACTGCCTTTCTTGTTGGATGAGCATAGAGAAAACTTTGGTAATATTAGGAAGGGGATCCATCAATATTATTTGGGACCAAACAGGTGAATATTGCTCATTTAGACCTTTAAGAAATCTAATGACATAATCGTTGTCTCTATAAGCACGAATTTTGGGTAGTAAGTTGCAAGAACATTTAGGGTTACATGAACAGGTAGGGAGGGGAAGAAAATTGTCAAGTTCTTGCCAAAACTTCTTTTAAGTTGTGAAGTAGTTAGTAATAGTGGAGTCACCTTGACAGAGGGAATATATTTCTTCTTGCAAATTAGAGATACGAAAGACATCGCCTTAATGATATCTATCTTTCAATTCCTTCCATATGTCAGTTGCGGATTCCATCCACATTATGCTCTGAGCAATGTATGAATCAAGAGAATTGGTCATTCAATACATGACCATGGTATTACATCTATCCCAAGCAATTGAAATCCGATATGAATCTGGAGGACAATTTAAGGTTCCAAAAACGAACTCCGATTTGTTCTTGGAGTGGAGGGCGACGAGCATTGCGCGAGACCATGTGTGGAAATTGGTGTTGTTGAGAGGTGGAGAAACGAGAGTGAGCCCAAGGTTGTCACTCAGATGCATGAAGTAGGGATCAAACATATCATTTTGGTAGTTTCGATTGCATTTGAGGTTTTCTTGATATGTTAATGAATCTGAGATTGATTGTCAGAAAATGAAGAAGTAGAAGAAGTTTTTGGGTCTGATTCCTCCATTGCGATTACAAAAAATAAGGGCACCGCGGAGGAAGAAGAAGAAATCAAATAGAAACGCAGAATGAAGGAGATGAGTGAGAATACACGTGCTTTGCTCTGATACCATATTAGTGAAATTCATACTCAATAATCATATTTCTGAAATACCTCATTTATTGATTAGAAAAATTCTCTCCTTGTAATTTGGTTTTTCCCCTTTTATGTATATTGAGAATCAACCAAATAAGAAAGAAAACACAAAGAAAATTTAGCCTAACTGCCTAAACAAACCTCCTAATAAAGTGGAGGTCTAAGACTTTGTCAAACTAAAATAATACAAAACTAAACTAATAATAATAGATTAGTAGTTATGTTTAATAAATAGTCTAAAAGTGAATAAATGTAATGTTGTTTATCATTTGAGTTTTTGTAATGTATTTTGTTGAGATGAACAAGATGTAATGTTGAATACTTGTGCCATCACTTCATCTTCGCGCCTACCACTTGAGATGAATGACCCAAATTTTTGGTTTCGCGAATTCGAAGCATTGCTACAAAAGGATGCCGTTGATGGAGTTAGGGTTTTCTATTTGGGGGAAAAAAGAGATGTAGAAGATGAATTTATAAACATAGAAGATGAATTTATTACCGTTGGAGGTCAAAATGCAACGTTTTGTGCAATGTCTCGTGACTAATGACCATGTCGGCTTTTTTGTGACGAACTTTTATCCCGTTTTGAAAATAATGAAAATACTTATATGCAATTTTGAATTTGGTCTATAACTTATATGCATGCAGTTTTGAATTCACAATTGAAAAATTGGGATTTGAATTAGTTGCTCTGAAGGAACGATTTGTGTATGGGTGCATTTAGCTTGGAACTTTACATATTTTGGTTCATGCTGGACCATAAAATTTTGCCTTTGAATTTTTCACATCTTCACCGTTATACTATACACCCTTGACATATAATCTCTCTCTCAAGTGTGACCTTCCACGTCATCTATCACTACCAAAACTTCATCCAAATTCATCTTCTTCACTTTTCCCCACTCGTCCATCTCAATCTCTTTCTGGAAAAATTAATTTCTTATAAAAAGAAATAAAAAAAAATTGAAAATCTCTACCAATAATTTTTTTTTTATCAAACTCTAGATCACCTTTCATAAACAATATCAGTAATATCAGATTCAGATTATCACAAAAATATAAAATCTAGTAACATCATATAGTTGTTAACATTAAGATTTGCAATTTAAGTAACCCTTCTTTTTGTCCTAAATTAAAGATAGGCTCTATTCATTTTCTTTGATAAAAAATGATGTTCCTTCTTTGGTCTCAATGTTATAAACATGAGTTTTATCTCTAATGATATAAGAACAAAAACAAAGAATATATGAGTTTTGTAGAATGTCTTGCTGATGTTGCAGGTTGAAGATTTGGATACTAGGTAAAAGAGAGAGAGTGATTGAGTACAATGAGAGAGATAGAGTTGATTTTCTTTTTAAGTTCAAGGGCTTATATTTGGTGCGAACTAGCCTATGATAAGTTTGATG
The DNA here is from genome assembly GCF_000331145.2 of Cicer arietinum. Classification (NCBI taxonomy): domain Eukaryota; kingdom Viridiplantae; phylum Streptophyta; class Magnoliopsida; order Fabales; family Fabaceae; genus Cicer; species Cicer arietinum. Next base: position 41,015,126 of record NC_021165.2, read on the forward strand.
GATAATCTAATCTAATGGTTGAAAGAAAGTTGTCTATGTTGGACCAATCTTTTTGTAGGTCCATTTTATACGGAACGATGTGCACTTGCACACTCCGAACTTTGCAAAATTGCAACAATACTCACATTTTCTTGGATTTTGACCATGCTGAATTTTTTATTTTGTATCAGACCCAAAGATTTTTCACTTTAAGCCCTATACTCGCACCTCTTTTCACTTTAAGCCATCTCCTCTCACCTTATATAATGACAATGCATGTCACAAAAGTATTTTTATTATTTTCAAAAATGGATTATCATTAATTAGTATTTCATCTTCTCTTCATCATAATAACTCACTTCAAGAGTTTCTCATCAAGACAAAATGAACATATATTCAAAAATAATTTTACAATGTACACGAGTATATTTTTCTCCATTTCTCATTTCTTTCATTACCTATCTTGTTTTCTATTTTCTTTTGTTTCTTCTGTAGTATCCCAATTTTATCCGGTCAATTAATTTTTTTTTATTTAAAATAAGTCATATGTTTAATTTTAATATTTGCCATAATTATTATTTTCCTAAAAAAAAGGGGTTCCTTTTTGCATCTGGTTATGATTGTCTCTAGTTCCTTGTTGTCTATAATTCTTGTTGCCTCTAGCTCTGGTTGCCTCTGGTTCTGGTAACCTCTGGCTCCTTGATGCCTCTGATTCTGTTTGCCTCTGGTTCTGTTTGCCTCCGATTCTGGTTCCCGGTTCTCTTCGATTCTGGTTCCCTCTAATTCCTAGTTGCCTTTGGTTCGAATTCCTTTTCGATTTTGGTTCCCTTTAGTTATGATTTCATGTGGTTCCTTGTTGCCTTTGGTTGCCTCTGGGTCCCTCTAGTTCCTGGTTTCCTCTAATTTTGGTTGTTTGGTAGTATTAGCACTCCCTTCCATCTTTTTAGCCTCCTTTCTTTTCACCTTTCTTACAACTACACTTTTCCCAAGTATACACACAATTAAAAAGTACATCCTCGCTTCCTTCTATCTCTTCAACCTTTTTTAGCTTATTTTGATTTTCTCCTTTTTTCCTAATACATCTACAATTGTTACCATGTATACTAGCAATTAAAAAGTGCATTTTCTTTTTCTAGATTTACCTTAGTAAATCCAAATTTTCTGCAAAATAAAAAAAAATAAAAAATAAACGATTATCTAAAACTCAATTTTATCTCATGGATACAAAGATTTATCATTTTAGTCTATAAATTGAGAGCAAAAAACTCACATAAAAACAGAAAAAAGAGGAAACAAACAATAAAAAAGTAGAAGAAAAATAGCAAGCTTACCTTCTTCCTCCCCACATTCATCCATAAACCATAACAACCTCAATATTTGATCGACCGCGAAGAATCTGACGACCCCCCACCTCCGACTTCCTCGCGCACCACCGCCTTCATCTTCCTTTGCCACCAAACTTTTGCCAAGACCTGTGCCAAAAAATGCTCAAAACATTTTCAGCCACCACATATCGGAGGTCACATACTCTCTCTCTCTCTCTCTCTTTGTCTCTCTTTCCACTTCATTTCCTTTCTATTTCTTTTTTTTTCCAAACCCATTTCATGGAAGAGGTAGCGCCTCTCATTCTGTAGCAGTAGAAGACCTAGTATCTTCTTTCAATTTTCTATGCCTATTATTATATTAGTTATTTTTTGTTTAATCAAATTAAAATGTTTGATTCTAATTCTAATTTGTTTATCTAGTAGATTTGTCTCCAGCCCTATATTTTTTTAACTACTCTTCGTCAACTTTTTGTTTTGTTTAATTTCATAGTGATATCTACACTTTCTTAATATTTAACATCAAATTTTAATACTTACACATATCAAATCAATTTTCTTTTAGAAAAATGAGAGCGATTTACATGTGACATCTTATTAATCTTAGATATTTACGACACATGACTTGCAACAACTTGGTGATCTCAACGCTAAAAATAATATTATTTTTTGTTCCCACTATTTCAAAATAATCTATTTGTTTAATAGAAGTCAACGTAATGAAGGTGCAAAATTAAATGATGTTGTCACAACAACACCATCAATTAGCAATCAATTAGGACGTCCTAGTGGGAAGGCCCAAACACATTGGTTGAGTGATGCTGAAAGAAGGTATGCTCATGCACACATCCTCATCAATTGCAACGAGGTCAAACCATATATTGAGTAAGTAGTCTGTAAGCACACACCCCACATAATTACCAAATACATGCAATAACAATTCTCTCATTATTGGTTTGATGAAGGACAACTCTTGGGTTGACGAAAGAGCAAAAAAAACATATGTAAGAAGAAGGACAACTCTTGTGTTGATGAAAGAGCAAAAAAAACATATGTAAGAAATATTAAATCATTCATTCATTCTTTCATTTGTATTTCTTGTAAAAGTAATTTGATCATGTTAAATTATTTTCTATTTGAGTAGGAAATATTTCAAGGTAAGTTGCAACAAGCTTCTAAAAATGGACAAGCATCTAGTAGTTGTAGCCAAGTGGTTAATGCGGAAGCTCGCTTAGACATGTGGGTCAAATCTGTTGAGGGGAAGAATAAAGGGAGGATCTATGGTGCTGGAGATAAATCCTCGCTTTATAGACCAGATGTCGCAAGTCTAGTACCAAATTCTCGTCCATCTAGAGGTTGCGTCAATGTCTTGTCTTAGCACTCTAACGAGATAGCTGCACAAATAGCAGCATTTGAGGAGCGAGCAAAAGCGGCAGAACACGAGGCGCGAGAGGAGCTAAGGAAATCAGAGCAACGTCGAAAGAGGATGAGCAGCGCACTATAGAGCTCCAGATACAGCTAGCAACATTGGCAAAAAGTGTTGCTTCCATACAGGCTGAGTCATCCCGTCGTCATCGTCATCCTGATTACGACGAGGATGAGTCTAACGATGGTGACGACGATGAGTAGTACTGATTTCAGTGTCAGTTTCGTATAGTAGTTATGACTACATATTTTGCTTAGACTTGTAGGCATTATCTATATATATTCTTACGATAATGTTGTTATGTGTATTTTGAAACTTATAGTAGTGACAATGTGTTTATTTTGAGAATTATGGTAGTGTAAGTTGTCCTTATTTTGAAACTTGTGGCAGTCAGGATGTGTATTTTAAAAACACTGTTTATATAAAATTTCACTTTGTTTTGACAACGATGTTTTAATATGCTGATAATTTGTTTTAAACATATATTAAAAAAATACAGCAAAGTGTAAAAAAACAAAAATAGATTTTTAATCATTTTTTCATTACCCATGAACATGTCATGGATAAAATTATAAATATCAAATATAAAACAGTATAATTTGTCACGGATGGTCCGTGAGTAATGTTACTTGCGACATGTCCGTCGGTAATTATCTACGACTTTATCCACAGAACATCTACGAGTAAGTTTACACACGGAATCTCGGTAAGTCATACTACCCACAGACAATCCTTAAGTAAGTGTATCCTATTGCTTTTCCGTCGGTAAATATTTTTCTACGAGCGATTTAGCTACGAACCCGTGTTCGTGGGTAATCCATGCGTAATTTTAAATTACCTACGGATATGCCATGGATAACGATAAAATCTGCCGTAGATAACAACAATTTTTTTTATAGTGAATTACACTATCAAATTTTCTTAATAAAAATGAAATTTCTAATAAACACTTAGATTTAGGAATGTGGTAATAGATGATGTAAGTAATTAAAAAATAAGTAAATAATATCATGATTTTCATATATATATATATATATAAATTTTATAATTTAAATAAAAAATAATAGATTTAAATAATTTATTTAATTAAATATAGACTATTACTAGTTTAAGATAATTAACTATCCAATTGATGGTCAAATTAATGAGAAATTTGTAAAATAAAAAAACACCTTATGATATTAGTGTGTAGACTTAAAGAGGTGGTTGTGTCTTTTTTTTTTTCTTTTAAAAAAGGATAATTATTTCACATAAAAAAAATTATAAAAAAAAAAAACACATCAAATATTTAATAAAGGGGGTCGAACATGGTGGGTGAGAATAAGACACTGTCGGTTCTCACCAACCCACTCACCAACCCATTAGTTAATAAATGTTATAGGCACCCTTATATTCAATATTCCTTTTTATTTATTTATTTATTTACTTATTTTCATTAATTCATTTACATATCTATTGAGTAAAAGTAAGTTACTTATTTATTTATCTATCCATTTGGTAATGGTTATTAAATATTTATGCTTTACTGAAAAGTTTTAAAAAATTCCTCAATAATCAATTTATTTGACCATTATATATAGAATAAGAAAAATATGTAAATAAAATAGATGTACTTATATTTTTATTAAATTACTCTCATTAAATATTGATGTTTCACTATTATCATTAATGTAAAATAGAAAATATTGAATTGATAATTATGTAAATAATATTATTAATTATATACGATTGACAAAATATACAAATTCATTTATTTTTGTAAGTACATTTTCAATTTTTATTTTATAAAAATTTGTCTAATTTTATTTGTTAATAAAGAGGTAAGAAACTTTTAAAAAAAATTATCGATATATTTAAAAATAATAAAAATATCAAAAATTGATTTTATTATTTTTTAAAATATATATTTATTAACTGGTATTTATTTTCTTATTAAAATAAAATAAACATATATTTTTAAAAATTAAAATATTTTTATAAAGTAAACGATGCCTAATTGATATCACCATAAAAGTTAAAAGTGTAAATTAATTTGAGAATCTTTTTTACATATATTATGAGAGATTTTCCTTACAAAGTAAGAGACCTAATTTATATCACCATAAGTTAAAAGTGTATTTCGGGAAAGTTGAATATTTGTTATTGAGAATTCAAATTTATTTAAGTATTATTCATTTTTTTCTATTTATTTTGATGTAATTTCGATTGACCTATATGCAATGTAAAACTTGGGATTTCTTTTTAATATATAAAATATTTTTTAAATTTTAAAATACTTCACTTTGAAAAAATATTATGTGTTATTTTTTAGATTTTCATTAAGTCATGCATCTCTATGCGACCACGTGAAGAAAAAAATATTAAAAGTAGTAGTATATTTTTTCATTTTTTTAATTAATTGATAAAATAAAAAATATAGTAAATAAATAATTAAAAATTATAATTATTAATTAATAATAATATGAAATTAATTAAAATTAGTAAAAAAGATTATAAAGATTGAATAGAATAGGCGATGACAGTATGATAATATTTTAACAATTCTCTCATATTTCATAGCGTATTTATTTGTTAATTATTTACTATTATGCAACATTGTCAATAAATTAGCAACTATCTCGTTTTGTGCAACCCATTTTATTTATTAAGATATAAATTTTATATATATATATATATATATATATATATATATGATTAGCATGTCCACGTTTTTAGTTTATTGTGGTTCATCATATAGTTTAATTTTGTTTTTTTAGAGAAAAAAAAAAGAAGAAAAAGATACATTTACTAACATTAAAAATGAAATAGACGTTAGTAATAAGATGTACAACATTACTTTGTAATCCAAAATATTTACTAATCATAATCCAAAATATTATCTGGATGTTATCGACAACTTTACTTGGTCTCTATAACTATATTTGTATTTTTTTTTACTAATTTTATATTAATTATTATTTTGAATGAATTATTTATAAATTTATATTTTATATTATTTAAATATATAAAGAATATATGAATAGAATGTCGCATCTTGATACCAACTACTAGTCTTAAAAAAATTTCACATGGTCATATTAAGTATGCGATCTAGTGAAAAACATGAAATTAGAAGTAATTTTGATGAAAGTTAATTAATTAATGGTTGTGATTGATTGAATATATAAAAAAAATATATTAAAATTAAATAAAAGATAATATTATGAATATTCTATTTCTCATATTCAATCTTTATGTTTTATTTCATTTAACCTATTCTTACACATCCAATCCAATCCCTTGAATCAAATATGTCCCAAAACATCACCCATAGTCAAAGCACTTAAATTTGAACCCAATTTCCTTGGTAGGTGAAGTTCATGAATCAACTTCATTTTGTTTCACTCATTTTATTGTGTAACCAATTCCACATTGTGTTTAGTTGGTAGTAACTAGCATGTAAAAACCCCTTTTACCAACAAAAAGAAAAAAACAAGTAAAAATCCCTTTCATCAACAATCCAACAACCACGCCTTATACCAACCCCCACCAAACTTTTCCTCACAAAACCCTCCCAATAGAGAGAACAAAGAAACCGAACACCAAATTACACAAAAAAAATAAAAATAAAAAAAGTTTGAAACTTTGAGAAAAATCGAAAATGGCCCAGTTGAGCAGAATCAACAATCTAGCTCAAACCACCGAAATTTTCCATCATTCTTCAATTTCCCACAAACCCAAATCAGCAAAATCAGTTTCATTGAGGTCAAGCCTTTGGGGGTCCTCAAAATCATGGAGTTCGAAGCATAAAAATGGCGTATTTGTTGGAAATTGTGATGTGGGTAGGAGAAATTCGTGTGTGTTGAAGGCTTCTGCTTCGGTTGCCGCCGCTGAGAAGCCGTCGACGGCACCGGAGATCGTGTTGGAACCCATTAGAGACATTTCTGGTACTATCACATTGCCTGGGTCGAAGTCTCTATCTAATCGAATTCTACTTCTTGCTGCTCTCTCTGAGGTGAAGCCTTTTTTTTAATGTACTCATTCGTGGTTCTGTTATTAAGAGATGGAGTTTTGTGCTATATAGCATTGAACGTGTGTTTGTCCCACACTGTCAGTGTTTGACCTATGAAGCACAGATCCTAACACAGACACCTGACAGAACAGTAACACATCAACACCTGTAATAATTTTAAAAAATGAATTAATTGAATGTAATCAAAATGTTAGTGTCGAGTCGGGTGTCCGACACTTGAACACATCTTTGATTAGAAGTGTAGTTGCTACAAGGTGTTTGACACATTGACACCACAACGGCACCTTTAATTGCATTTAATCGCTTTTATTTTCTCTAGTTATTGTTAGTGTCTAGGTGTTTGTGTCGGTTCTTCATAGATTTTACTGTAGTTGATTTTGAGGATTAATTTGATGTTATGTATTTTAATTTAGTAATGACGATGTAGTATTCTTATGCCATGAAAAAATTAGAGATGATACGAAGTAGCTTATTATGAGAAATGGGAACAAATTGTGTCTAGGTGGTTTCAATGAAATTGGATTCGGTGCTGTCAATTTTTTGATGCATTCACACATTCAGAGACACAAGTGACCTTCTGATCTTGATCACACGGTCCAAAAAATTGAATACTGTAATATTTATTTTATATTTTAAAACACTGATCTTAAATCTGCCGATTTCCGACTGCATGAATGCGTGGAAGCCCGACTGCAGGGAAGTCAGGTTCGGTTTGAATGGGTTGCATAGCTGCTAGATACTGGACTACATTATATAGTTCGTGTTTTAACTTTTTCTTAAACTTTACCATGAAAGATCTACAATGATATGTTATAATTTGGCTCCTCATTTTATCGGAGCCAAATCCATAATTCACATCTGGACTGATTAGAATTTTTTGTTTCTTTTCTCTATCAATCTATATATGTATGTTATACATGTTTATGAATGTTATAAAATTCTTAACTGATGAATTTTCAATCAACTATTATTATTGCATTTTACTCTTTAACATGCACAGTCCTCAGTTAGAGGAGTCAAATCTATGGTATATCAACTTCAGTTTCATTTTCACTGTATTATTTTGATGTCTTTTAATTTCCTAATCAATTAGAAACTATTCTACTATGTTTTATTCAGGGAACAACTGTTGTAGAAAACTTATTGAATAGTGAGGATATTCATTACATGCTTGGTGCATTGAAAACCCTTGGGCTTCGCGTGGAAGACGACAAAACGACCAAACAAGCAGTTGTAGAAGGCTGTGGAGGATTATTTCCCACTGGTAAAGATTCTAACGGCGAAGTTAATTTATTCCTTGGAAATGCCGGTACTGCAATGCGTCCTTTGACGGCAGCCTTGGTTGCTGCAGGTGGAAATACAAGGTTTGTCTTTTTATATTTATTTAATTCACCTTGATTTTGAAGTAATTCTCATAGAACTAAGCACAACAAATTACATCTTCGCCTTCTATCATATTATAAAATTCATCCAGATTAGTCAGCCTTTCTTTTTAAAAAGAACCTTTTAATTATGTGTCTTTATTTAACATGTCAAAGTATAGCATATAAAATGTTTTATGAGGAATGAGGCTAGTGTTTTAAATAGTGGGGCTATAGCGTAGCAGAATATTAACAAATTGTTAATGTTGTCAAATAGCGGCGCTATAACATTGTTGCGTAGTGAAATTTTAACAAATCATTGTTTTCCATGATCTGTGATTGTATCTTCTAACAGTGATTATCTGCAACTTCACTACATTCTTTGATTGGAACTGTATCTACTAGCGTGATTGTTGGTCTGAGTCTCTAAATAGATCTACTTCATGTTCTTTATATTTCAGATACATACTTGATGGGGTGCCCCGAATGAGAGAGAGGCCAATTGGAGATTTGGTGTCTGGTCTTAAGCAGCTTGGTGCAGATGTTGATTGTTATCTTGGCACAAACTGTCCACCTGTTCGTATAATCGGAAAGGGAGGCCTTCCTGGGGGAAAGGTAAGCTAGTGCTAATTTTCATTTGATGTCGCATCAATACTCTATATCTATGCTTGTCTTTATATCGCAGGCATACATTGGTAATGTTATTCTCTTTTATTCTTGCCCCTTTTACAGGTGATCATCAAATCCTATACCCTAATTGGTTTTCAAATTAGATCCCTCACCTGAATAGCCTGTGTACTATTCATGTGGCCATTTGTTCATCAAGTTACTGACTTTCTTCCAGTGTTGTTTTTGTTTGGAAAAATTTCTTTGAATGTTGTTAAATAGTGGCTATAGTGATTCTATAAGTTTGAACTAATTGCTATTACTCTGCAGTATGCTATTTGATACAAAATATTGTCAAATGGCAAATAGCGGTGCTAAATCACTGTGGAGTAGCGAATTTGGAACAGACCACTATTTTCCGCAATCTGCGATTGAAAACTCTACTTCTTTGATAAGAAATAGTTTACAGACTTGCTTTAAAATACACTAAGCTTTTTAAATTAGGAATTCACCTCCTTATTCTCTCCAAAGGAAATACTGTAATCTCTGTTATTTGATCCGTTTTTAATCATATTATCCCATCTCACATGCAGGTGAAACTGTCTGGATCTATTAGCAGTCAGTACCTGACTGCTTTGCTTATGGCAGCTCCATTGGCTCTTGGCGATGTGGAGATTGAGATTGTTGATAAACTCATATCTGTTCCGTATGTTGAAATGACTTTGAAGTTGATGGAGCGCTTTGGAGTCTCGGTGGAACACAGTGATAATTGGGATAGGTTCTTGGTCCACGGAGGTCAAAAGTACAAGTAGGTTTCTATAATTTCAAGGCACATCACTTTTTACCATCTTAATGCAGTGAGATTAATAACTGTTTTTTCCTATTAGGTCTCCTGGCAATGCTTTTGTTGAAGGTGATGCTTCGAGTGCCAGTTACTTCCTAGCTGGTGCAGCAGTTACTGGTGGAACTATCACTGTTATAGGCTGTGGGACAAGCAGTTTACAGGTATATAGGCTTGACATAAGTTAGAGTCCGTTCATTATAGATTATTTCTACTTTTTATACTAATCAGAATCTAAAAAAATTATTTTTCTGATTAAAATAATAAGCTGTTTTTAATAGCTAATGAAAAAAAATCTGTTTTTAATTAGTCTGGTAGATGAGAGAGAAGATTAAAAAAGTTATTTTCAACAGTTTCTGTTTCACAGAAAAAACTCCAAATATAATTATCTAAATTAGTAAATTATTTTATCTGATTATCACTTTTATTTTAATTTTAAGCAAATTCTTACTGTTATCTGATCTATTATATTTTCTGGCCTATGCTATATCAGTAGTTACTCCATATTGTTTAACACTAAAAAATTTCAATTGTCAAAGTAAGGAATTCAGATCACTAGATAATGATATTTCAATACTGGAACTGGTGATAAAGCTCACCAATACGTTATTGTCAGTACCAATTGGGATGCAGATAACTATAGGGCTGTGCATGGTTGATTTTTTTTAAAAACCAAACCATATCTATTTTAAAACCAATATATGGATTTAGATTTATAACCTAATCCATTATTTGATTTAAAACCGGTTATAAAACCAATTGTAAAATTGGTTATGGTTAAATAACCGATTTTTAATTAAGCAACCGGTTTCGAAAAATTCAATTTGAAAATCGGTTTTTATTTTTTTTCGATAAAAAAAATTCGATTTAAAATTTTTCTGAGAAAAAAAAAGTTTTTAAATTTTTTTCTGATATTTTTTCGAAAAACATAAATTTGAAAAATTTTTCAAAAAAAAAAAATCTCAAAATTAACAAAATCAGAATTGTTTTTGAGATTTAGGATTTTTGAGAGTTGAGTGGATAAAAACCAAATCCAAATATGCAACATAAGTGGGTATCCAACCAGTTCATAAATAAACCGGATTATAACCATGTGATTTTAATTGAATATTTAAAATGGATTTGGATCCGGTTTTAGATTTGGGGCACATAACCGGATTTTTTGCATAGCCCTAGATAAACTATACTCTCCCATAGAGCTTATTCTTGCTCATATAACATTTTGTACGGTAAGTTAAATCAGAGAGAATTAGGTTGAAAAATAATTAGAGACACAAAGCTTCCTTAAAAAATAACTATAGGCAACCAACTCAAGTTAGCACAGATGGCTGGACCTTTCGTTAACACTCGCAGTGACTTCCTTCTTTTTACAGCCTCTTGTCTTTCCTTACCTCCTTATCTATTACTTGTTTTTTACTTTTGAAAACTTGCTTTTCCCTTTTTGTGACTATAATATCTTTCACAATAAAGAAAATAAAATGTTCCAAATATTATCTTAAACTGTTCATTAACCAAAGAAGTTCAAACTTCAAAACAGAAAAACAGAAGCAAAAGAAGTAGTTTTAGTTGGTTATTGATCAATGTTATCTATCAGCTGGCGGATGGTGGACCATGGTAGAAAGCCAAAAATCCGCCATATAAAGCTGCCATAAAATGCCATGGTGCCATCATGTCAAAAATTCCACCACCGCAATCTGCCATAGCGCCACCATGACCAATTTTGATAACACTGTTATTGATAAGTTTCTATCGTTTTGCAACACAAAATTTGATGTAGGTATATATGATTCTTTAAAGGGAATTTATGGTGTGTGAATACTACGACCAACCCCCTGTGCAGCCATTTTAAATTTTATTATATTTTAATGCTTCATGTGGAAAAGTTTGCCTGAACAATATTTCAAAAATTTCAAAGAGTACAAACACTAATAATGATGCTACACTAAAGCTAGTTAATGGTATGATTGCACATAATTACAAAATATACAATCATATATTTATAACACTTCCTCTCAAGATGGTGAATATATATCATTCCTAATTTGTAAGTAAGTTGGCTGAATCTTTCTGTTGGTAAGCCATTTGTTAGCTAATGCCCAGAAAGAATGTAGGTTGTAGTTATCAAACTGCTATCCAGCTTCTCTTTGATGAGGTCTCGGTCTATTTCAATGTCTTTCATCATGTCATAAGGAACAGGACTACAAGCAATACTGAATTTTGATAGACAATTTATTGTCATAAATGTACAACACTTCTGCTTAACTTTATCCTTTTTTTAAAGGGAGATGTGAAATTTGCTGAAGTCCTCGAAAAGATGGGAGCTAAAGTTACATGGACCGAAAACAGTGTCACTCTTACCGGGCCTCCACGGGATTCTTCTGGTCGGAAAGTCTTGCAAGGCATTGATGTCAATATGAACAAGATGCCAGATGTTGCCATGACACTTGCTGTTGTTGCATTATTTGCTAATGGTCCCACTACTATTAGAGATGGTATGTTTTAGCTCTTTGTTTTTGCTGTAAGAGCTTATTTCACATTTTTTTCTATTCTGGTCAATGAACTTGTTATAGTTACATTAATATTTGCGTTAGATAACATGAAAAATGTTATATAATATCTTGATCTTATCTTAGAATAACTTAGGTTATCTCTGGTTATTATTTTTTCGTATCTTAGATTATCTCATAAGATTAGTTTCCATAGTGAGTCTATTCTTAGTATATGTAACTGGTAGTAGGGGTGGACAAGCGGTCGGTTTCGGGCCCAAAACTCAAATCCATGCCAAACAGCGGGTGCCATCACAAGGCCCAATCTCGACCATGGATAAATTGGATTGTGCGGATTGCAGTTTCTCGGTTTGGTCGGTCGGATTTCCACAGTTTATGCTAAAAAAAAAACCTAATTACCAAGATTCAAAGTGAAGAAACCGAAAAACATGTTTTAAAAAAAGAACAAAGAAATCATCCATGAACGATCTTGAGCTTGAAAAACAAACAACAAACAATGTTGTAGAAGACTTAAGACTTACAACCACTACCGACCAAACAGATGGTATTGCAGAAATATTGCGATTCGTAACAAACTCGAGGCTAGAATTAACTTTAAGACCTGAGGTGGAGTTGGGCAGTTGTTGTGTTGTGTTCTGCTTTGAAGAAGAAGAAAGACCGTGTGTAGTACTAAGGTGTGTGAGAGCGAGAAAATAAAGAGGGACAGTGGCTATTGGGAATGGTGGAGTACTGGAATATGACTTAAAATCAAGTTAAGTACTTTAATACTAATACATTATAAATAATGTAGATGCTGTACAAAAGTAATGTAGATGAGACGTGTGAGAAGTGAGAACACGGAAAAAGCGGTTTGCTTGAGGCGCTGCCAAACTGCTTTCCCTCTATGACTGTGTGCTAGTTTATAGCTATAATACTCCTATTCATTCGGTCGGTTTCGGGCTTAGATGGATTGAGAATTCAAATCTGATTTCAACTGAACTTGTCTGCTGATAACTGGTGAAGGTGACCTGTCAACCTGTAGACCCGAATGAAACCACCTGAAACATTGTTTTTTCCATCAGATAATGCAGTTACGGTCGAACATCCACCCCTTACTGGTGGTGCATAGTCTTTTATTCAAAGTCGTTATTCCTTTTCTTCCATTCTTCTTTAATCTATAACACTTTAAATGTTAAAATGTTACCAGAGCAGTACTAACTTCCACGAACTGATGCAACTATGGCATAAGCACTTGTGAGACTATTTGAGAGAGCTTATGAAGACTGCTCCATAAGCTATTTTCAGCTTATTTTCATAAGCTAATTAGCTTATGAAATAGCTTAAAAACAGTTTTACTTTATTTTATCTTTTGTATTAGAAATAATCTATACATAAAGACTTATAAGATAAACGCTTATGCTATAAATGTTTAATTAAGCTGTTTATGCAAACAGGGTGTTAGGTGCATTTTATGTTATTCCGTACAAATTAAGCACTTGAATTATCTACTATATCATATAGTAACTTGTTTGCAGCACATAAACCAATTATTTTGTATTTCCTCTATTTTTTTAGTGGCAAGTTGGAGAGTTAAGGAGACAGAAAGAATGATAGCAATCTGCACAGAACTTAGAAAGGTGAGTTTCATGCTGCTGCTTCCTTTGTGTTTTTCAAGCTACGAAGCCCTAACACGGACATCAAACATGACACGACACGTGAACGCTGCTAATAATTTGAAAAATTGAAGAAATTTAATGTAGCAATAGGCGTAGGAGTCATGTCAATGTCGGACACTTACATGTGTCGGACACCGGGTGTACAGTTCTACAGTTTTGAAGTCACATGATTTTCACATGTTACTAAACTATTTACCTTGTTGAAATTTCAGCTAGGAGCAACAGTGGAAGAAGGTACTGATTACTGTGTGATAACACCACCTGAGAAATTGAATATCACATCAATAGATACATATGATGACCATAGAATGGCCATGGCATTTTCTCTTGCTGCTTGTGGTGATGTTCCTGTTACCATCAAGGATCCTGGTTGCACCAGAAAAACATTCCCTGACTACTTTGAAGTCCTTGAGAGGTTTACAAAACATTAAGCATTGTTGTATATTAAGTAGGAGAGAGAGAGAGAGAGAGAGAGAGAGAGAGAGATAAAATACTCACTAAGCAGTGAGTATTGGCTTTAGTTTTGTTTCTATATATGTTCCCTTGTGAGGACTAAGATTATTTGTATTGTTGAAATGAGGTACTGAATTTGTTGTATGAATGTAACTTAATTAATAATAATGATTTAGAGAGTTGGAGCTATTTTTTCATACTTTGTGGAGTGCTTTGGTATCAGAAAATCTTAGTATCTTCGTCGGTTTAATTGGTAAAGAATTCAGGTCATTAACTTTTATTCGAAATTTTGGTGAGACATGGGGACGTTATTGGTGGGTAATATATACCTTTGTAATGATTCTTTGAGCCATTCACTGGAATTTTTATATAATAAGATGAGTTTTAAAATGAGAATATGAAAAATATAATTATTGATTAAATCATAAATAGTTAATATTATAATAAAAAGTTATCTGTTTTTTTAAATAATTATGTGTCACTTAAATAATTTTTAATTATGATTATATAGTCATGATTTAGTCCCATACAAATCCATACTCAATTGAAATCTTAAGTTATTTTCTTGTACCAGATAGATCATTCTTTAGCTTTAGATTTTTTTTTTTTTGTCTTTATAAATTGCAACTTTCATTAGGACTGTTTTTTGTAGTTTCTACATCTTCAAAACTTTTTCCTAAACTTAATATTTGTATTGTTAGTAACAGTTCGTAGTACAACAACCTTTTGCGTTGATGTGAACGAGAATGGTTTAAAGAAATCTCGACGATGCTGAAATTGTTCAAATCTGAAAAAGATGACGAAAACAAAAGAGATGGAGATGAGTGAGATTGAGCAAACTTTAATTTGGTCCATATTTAAAACATAAATTTATATATTGTTGAGTTATAAATGTCACATCACAAATTTAAAATGATACTTATACAAAATTTAAAGTTATTTTAAAAAAAAAAGAATTAACGGAAATAATTAACTTAACTAAAAAATAGTTAAGAGATTAAACATAACAAAAAATATTTATGAAAAACAAAATAAAACTTGAAAATAAGTTAAACAATTAAAAGATAATTTAGCCTAATAATTAAAAAGTTGGATTTCGTACCCCGTTTAAAAAAATTATGGTTAAATTTATTAAAATATCATTAACTTTACAATAAAAACAACAACAAAAATATTTGATGGTACTCACAATCTAAATTTTCCGAAACAAGTAAATTTTTTTCTCAAAAAATCTCTTACCGGAAATTTCATGAACGAAATTTCTAATAGTTATTTTTCAATACTAGAAATTTCATTTTAAAAATTTTCGGGAGTTCCAACCAGAAATTCCAAATTCCAAATTTCTGATAGAAACTCTCAAAAATTTCATTCCTTCATGAAATTTCTGGTACAATTTTTGTTTTATTTTTATTTTACATTTAGTTAATGTTCAATATATTTTCAGTGGGGGCTAGATGACCGAAAAACACCGTTGAACATTCTCGAGTTCGACATTTTACATAATCTAATGGAAGAATTGCCTTTGAGAAAAGGATAAAGAGGAACAAATAGATGCAACAACCGAAGGATTATAATAATTAGTCTGAGCCATAGGATAACATGCATCACCATCGAGAACCTGAACAACCTCTATACATAATGGTATTTTTTCCATCTTTACTTCAAAAAAAAAAGTTAAAAAAAATTAATAATAAGTACTGAAAATTTCAAATTTTTGAAATTTCTGATAGAGTAACATTAACTATCGAAAATTTCAAGACATAAATTTCTGGTAGAGTAAAATTAACTATCGGAAATTTCAAGACACAAAATTTCTACGAGTATAAATAATCATACGAAAATTTTGTTGGCAAAATTCTAGTAAATAATTTCTAGTACATGAAATTTTGTGCATTGAAATTTTCGATAAACAAATAAAACCACTGGAAATTGTAAAGAGGAAATTTTCGATAAATATAAAATCTGTAGAGACAAATTTGAGTTTTTAATATTTTGGAGTATAAGTACAATTGAGGGTACAAAATCTAACTTTTTAATTATTATTATTATTATTATTATTATTATTATTATTACTATTATTATTATTATTATTATTATTATTATGTGTATCTTTGTATTAAACAATTGAAAATTTTACTCAATCTCTCTACATTTAACCTTTACCCCCACAAAAATAAAGAAATTACCTTTTAGCCGTCGTATAAATCTTAAAATTTGTAATTTTTCAACATTTTATCATTCGATATTTCTGGTAAAAAGTGAGTATTTTTTTTTCTTCCAATTTTAGTGGAAATTTTTTTTTAAGTTTTCCGGTACACAACATATATTTCAGAATTTTTTTTTTCAAGTTTTCCGATAAATCCCTACTGTACCCGAAAACATTTTACAAGTTTTCTGATAATATACATTTTTAAACTTCTATACCGAAAAACTTTTTTTAAATGTTTCCACTACAAAAAGAGTAAAAAAGTGTGTACTGAAAAACTTTAAAAAAGTTTTCCGATAAACCTTTCTATACCAGAAATCTTCTAAATTATTTTCTGGTAACTTCTAGAAAACTTTTTTTGTTTTGTTGAATAAATTTAGTAACAATTTGGTTTATAACATGAGAAAGAAAAAAAAAAAAAAAAAAGAGTATATTTGGCACTTAAAAAGTTTGTGGGGTATAGGTACAAATGTGGAAGTATAGGGTAAATTTTTCTAAACAATTATACCGACAAATTTCTTTTTTTCCACGAAGCAAACTTTAAGAAATGTTTTTTTTTGGAATATTAATATTTTTTTAAAACTTAAATGTATTTTTGTCCCTCTTATTTTGTCGAACTTTTATTCTTTTTATATTTAAAATCGATTTTTGTCTTTTTAATTACTAACTCTTGAATTTTTTTAATCCACATGACTGATTTTTTATATGATGTGACGCTCTAGTTAATGACATGACATTTAAATGACATTTGTGAGTTAAATAAAATATTTTTTATATGATTATTATTGTAATTAATTATATATATATATATATATATATATATATATATATATATATATATATAAATATATATTAAAATATGAAAATATAAAATTATTTTATTTATATATTAAAGTATTTTAAATTAAAACATAAACATTTAAATAAAATATCTTAAATTTATTTTTTATCCAACAATAATTTAAAATTATAAAATATTAAGATAACAAATATTTAAAATTTTATTTATTTTAGTATTTTGATATAGAAATAAAATTAATTACTACAACAATAACATTAAAAATATTTTATCTAACTCACAAATGTCATCTAAATATCATGTAACTAATGAGAGTGTTTAATGAAAAAAAATAGTGACGGAAATAATCTTAAGAATTTGTTAATAGTGAGACTGAAAAATCAATTTTAGAAATGAAGAGACTAAAAATTTATTTAAAAAAAAATAGAGGATCAAAAGTTCATTTAAGCAATTTTTTTATAAAAAAACTACCTAAAAACTTAATTTAAGAAATATTTATATTCTAAAAAACTCACAAATTGAATTTTTCAAACACAAATATCTTCTAAAAATTTATTTTTCTTAAAAAGAACAAAAAATTTGTATAATGAACACATTCTTTTGAAAAGTTTTCCAAAACCTGAAAAAAATTATCATTAAACTTAATTTATAATTTTTGAAACACCAATATTTTTTTTAAATTCAAAACATTTTAGTATTCAAACATTAAATTTGCTAAACAAGAACACATTAAATTGAGTTTTCCTTGACATATTTTTGTTTTAGTATGGGTAATTTATACATATTTTTTATCGTGCCCGTTCTACATTTTATTTTAATATTCTTTTTTTTACGTCTTTATGTTATCACTTATTTTTAAAATATTAATAATTAGTTGTTAAATTTTATTAAACAAATGAGTTGAATTTATAAATATTCTAATTCTCCTAAATCACCAAATTATTTTCTAAATGCCTTAACTTTTTACCAAACGCTATTCTATGAGTGAATAAAAATGTGAAAACATTTTATATATGTTGAAGTATGAATTTAAACTTACAATATATATATATATATATATATATATATAAGGTTTGCTGCTAAACTTTTTGAAAGAAAAAAAATACGAATATGGACCAGTCATCAAAGTTGGCCCAATAATTTTAATAGTATTGAGACTTAAAACAGGTTTAATGTTTTAATAAATGTGGCCATTTTTTATAAAAACAAATTTTTGTTTGTGGCCAACATGTTCTAGCTACCATTGTTCTAAGTTGCATTTTATAATTGCAATTACAATTGTAAAATAAAGGTTTTAGAATATTTTACAACAGTTGTACCTACAATTGTAAATGGATCGCCCACACATTTCAGCAAATATGTATCAAAATTTACAGTGCAATTTGCATTTAGAACTATGATTGATAGCATTGCTATTTTTTTGTCAATTGTACGAAAATTGGCTTTTGTACCCCCCATTTAAATTTGTATCCTCCAATTTGTTAAAAATCCAATTTTATCCTTAAAAAATTCATTCACGTGAGCGGTTAAAAAAAATTACTCTAAAATCTGAACCTTGTTGAAATTTCCGGTAAGTCAATTTTTGCAACAAAATTTCCGGTAGTTATAATTATTACCGGAAATTTGGTCAATGAAATTTCCGATAGTTGTATTTTCAATACCGGAAATTTCAAATTTCCGGAAGCTACCAGAAATTTCAAAAATTTTGAAAAATCCGGTAATCATTTTTTGTTCACCGGAAATTTCGTTTTTTGAAATTTCCGGTAGTTAATCTAGAAATTTCAAAAATCCAGTACTTAATTTTTTATTTTTTATTTTGAATATGTTTTTAATTTGTTTGTTATTTTATTTTAATTTTTTTTTTTGAACTAGGGATGGAAAACACACAACCAGTATTTATAGATTTAACTGAAGCATTTACAACTGATCAAATTTTTGAGTCACGAGAAGCTGTCATATCATGGGCAAGAGAGATAGGTCGACAAAATCGAGTAGCAGTTATCATTACTCGATCAGACTTAGAGACTGGAAAGAGAGGAAGAAAGTCAAAATTAATTCTTGGTTGTGATAGAGGTGGACAATATAAGTCAAATAAAAATGACACAGGTACTTCAACTAAAAAGTGTGGATATCCGTTTAAACTTAGATCGAGACCACTGAAAAATGATGAAGGATGGATTATTAGTTTAATCTATGGACTTCACAACCATGAGTTAATAGCTACATTTGAGAATAATGCATTTATGAGACGCTTAACAGAAGAAGATAAGAAACATGTTGACGAGTTGACAAAGTATCACGTTGCACCGAGACATATCTTGTCATCTTTGAGAGATCGAGATATGGAGAATGTGACTAGTATCTATCAAATTTACAAGCGGCGAAGTACATACAGGAAGAATTTGATGGGACCTAGAACTGATATGCAACATTTGTTGAAGTTTCTTGAAGCTGAGAAATATACTTGTTGGAGTAGGACTCATGAGGACTCCAACGTTGTGAGGGATATGTTTTGGACGCACACAGATTCCATAACTTTGCTTAACATGTTCCCTCTTGTATTGATCATGGATAGCACCTACAAAACCAACAAGTATAGGTTACCGTTGTTTGAAATTGTTGGTGTAACTTCAACTGGGTTGACATTTAATGTTGCATTTGCTTATATGGATTCTGAACGTCAAGACAACTTTTGGTGGGCATTGGAGAAGTTAAAAGAGTTGTTTTTTTCAAACACGTCATTTCCTCAGGTGATTGTGACTGACAGAGAACTTGCTTTAATGAATGCAATTAAAGTTGTATTTCCATCTTCAACAAATTAACTTTGCCAACTTCATATTAACAAAAATATTGGAGCCAAATGCAACAATATATATTAAAGAAAGACATGCAAGAACCCATTCTTGAGTTGTGGAGGAAAATTGTTTATTGTTCTGAAGAGAAGGAGTACGAGGAACTTTTGCAAATATTTGGGCAAGAAATGTGTGATAATATTATGTTCTTTGACTACGTCAGAGACACATGGTTGAATCCTCATAAGGAAAGATTTGTTGAAGCATGGACCAATCGAGTATTGCATCTAGGAAATACTACGACTAATAGGTATGTCATTAAAATTTCACATTTTGTATGATATATGATATATGATTTATGCATGATATATGATCATTACTTCACATTTTGTATTTTTTTTGTTTAAATATTAGGGTTGAGTCTGCTCATTGGTCATTGAAGAGATTTTTGGAACACAGTAAAGGAGATTTTTGTAAGGCATGGAATGGTATGAATGACATGTTGAAGTTTCAAATTATTAAGATCAAAGGTTCATTTGAGATAAGTAAAGGTCGCAAAGAGCATATACACAACAATCCATTCTTTGAGAAATTGACTTGGGTGGTATCCAAGAAAGCCTTAGGTGATATTGTTGAAGAATACAAGAGAGTCAGTTATGTCGGTAACGACAAAGATGTGTGTTGTTGTATACTTAGAAAGACTCATGGATTACCTTGTGCATGTGAGTTAGCAGGATACAAGATGAAAGGTGTTCCAATCCCATTAGATGCTGTTCATATACATTGGAGGAAATTAACCTTGAATAGTGATCAAGAGAATGAACAGTTGACAAATGATTCAGAGTTGGACATTATATCGGAGATGGATATAATTTGGAAAAAATGGAAAATACTTAATGTTGTTGGAAGAAGGGCATTAAAGAGCAAGTTGCGTGAAATAGCATATCCGGAGACAACATCAATTTGTGCACCAGTGGATAAAATCAAAACAAAAGGTGGTGTTAAGAAAAAAGGCAATAAGCAGAAGGGATATGACGTATATCGCGACCCATCATACTTTGAGCATGTTGATCCTCAAGTCTCCCAGCAGGCATCCAAACAACTCTCCCATCAAGCATCCTAACAAGTCTCCCATCAAGCATCCAAACAAGTCTCCCATCAGGTTAAAAAATATTTCCACGAGTTTCCTTCTTTAATTCATCCATATATTGAAGACATAGTTAATGTTAAAGCAGATGGAAACTGTGGATATCGTGCTATTGCTGCTTTACTTGGTTATGGTGAAGAATACTGGAGCATTATACGTCGGCAGTTGTATACAGAGATTAAGTCCAAACCTGATTTATATGCTGCATTATTCAAGGAACGTTTGCAAGAAGTGACAGAGTCTTTACTTGTAACTGAGTTGGAAAACCAAGCTAACGAGAAGTGGATGACCATTCTTGATATGGGTTACGTGATAGCAACAAAATATAATCTCGTTCTTGTTACATTAGCAAAAACTTTTTGTTTGACTTTTTTCCCATTGAGGGGTGCACATAATGGAGATTTGTCACGTGATCGTGTTATCAGCATTGGTTTTGTTAACGAAAATCATTGGGTTCAAGTTAAATTGAAACCTGCATGTCCGTTACCTCCACTTGCATGGCATTGGAAGAAGCATCGTAGCGATGAGTCTACATCATGGGCTATCGCTTATGCAGGACGTCTACAACATTCGGGTTCTTTAGATTTAGAAAATAATTCAGATTATATGTCTTTGGCAGATGATTGACACTTTTGAGTTGTATGTTGTTTTAAATGATACGATTGACACTTTAAATATTGTATTCAATTTAGATGATTGCCACTTTTAATTTGTATGTTGCTTTAAATGATAAGATTGCCACTTTAAATGTTGTTTGGAATTTAGTCGCTAATAATAACTCTGAATAATAAATAAGTCACTAATTAATTAAGTCTGAATAATAAATAAGTTGCTAATAATACTCTGAATAATAAATAAATCGTTAATAATAACTCTGAATAATAAATAAGTCGCTAATAATAACTCAGAATAATAAATAAATCGCTAATAAAAACTCTGAATAATAAATAGGTCGCTAATAATAACTCAGAATCATAAATAAATCGCTAATAATAACTCAGTGTCAAAAAAATCATCTAATAAATAAGTCTGAATAAGTCGTTAATAATAACTCAATGTCAATCATCTAATAAATAAATAAATCGCTAATAAATAAGTATGAACAAGTCGCTAATACAATAAGTCTGAATAACAAATAACCCGCGAATAATAAAATAAGTCTGAATAATACAACTATGATACTACTGATAATCTCCTCCTCTAGAAATATATAAAGCTCTCTCCAATAAGACACACATCTGATCTTCAGGACCACCCATATGCAAATCTAAACTCTGCTGTATAAGACCACCAACTGCGTGACACCGTGTACAACTAGTATCGGGACCAACATCATGACTAGGACCAGCATCAGGACCAGGACCAGGACCAGCATCAACATCATAACTAGGACCAGCATATGCAGCAACATAAGAGATCATCCGAGGATGAGATATTCTATAATACCACTGGATGTATCCCTCAACACACTCATGTGGATATGCAGCTGGATGCAATCTAGCCTGAAGTGATCGTACAGAATTCTGGTACATACTCCATTCAACGTCGACATCACGTGCAACAAGCATCGGTGGTGTAGGAGGAATGTGTTGAATAAAGATAAATATAATAATAAAGGTAATTAAATATAATAGTACCTGAAATAAAGACAAATATCCTCCAATCTGTTTGGTTGCAGGCAATGTACTGTCTCTAAGATAGTCATATAGCACAACAAGTGCAGCCGGTCCCCATGCCCATTTACCACAACTATCAAGATCTTGAAACAAAAAGAGATATTTTGCAGATACAAGTGTAAAACTTTTATCCGCAAGAATGGTACTTCCTACCAAATGAAGTAGATATGCCCTAGCTGCACAGTCATATCTTCGTTCATGAAGTTTTTAGAAATACCTCTTTCAACCACTCAAAACTATACGAAGCCCCTCTATTGGTCCTAGTTTCAGTGACAGCTTCATCATATGTAACCCCCAACAACTCAACAGCAGCAGCAATTGCCAAATCTTCATTGACATTTGCGGGAGGTGTGAAAAAATCTCCAGTACACGGGATGCTCAAAAGACCCCTGACGTCGTCAAGAGTAATAGTCATTTCACCGAATGGCAGGTGAAATGAACTAGTCTCTGCGTGCATCTCTCAGCAAAAGCAGATATCATATTACCGTCAATCATATGCAAACTATATCTTCTCAGAGGACGTAATCCAGATATATTAATCCAATGATCTATTTGAGCAGGTAAATGATATATAATATCAATGAATTTGTCTTGCTTTTTGCCATTCGAAACAACTTTCAAGACACGTCTTTCCTGTTTAATTAAAAATAACACAATTAAAAATATATTATAATCTTATACTACAAATAAATTATAATGTGTAATAAAATAACCTATACTACAAATATATTATAATATATAATAAAATAAATTATTTACTAACCTGTCCATTCCACGCATTAATTGCAATATGATGCTCATAATCTGTAAGGACAGAAAGATCATAAGGACCCCCAGGAAACATGGGTTCTTCAGGCTGGTGCTGCTGACCATGTTCATCATCAAACTGTTGCTGCTGCTGATCATGTTCATCATAAAACACATGATCGTGCTGGGGCTGCTCATCCTGTTCTGCATCAAACATAAGATTTTGCTGGGGCTGCTCATCCTGGGGCGCATGCCTTTCCTCATTTCTCTTTCTCCTTTTTTCAACAGCACCTATTTGATTGTGTAGGAGGTCGAACTCGCGAATAATCACCACCGTCAGATTTTCCTCCTCTGGTCCTCACTAACAAAATTCAATAAACAAAAATAAAAAATAAAAAAATTTACACAGTGTACCGGAAATTTCAAAAAGGAATGAAATTTCCGGTACACAAACCGGAAATTTGAAATTTCCGGTACACAAACCGGAAATTTGAAATTTCCGGTAGTTCAAAATGCATACCGGAAATTTCAAAAACAAATTTTCCGGGAATTTCGATCTACCGGATTTTTCAAATTTCCGGTATGCATTTTGAACTACCGGAAATTTCAATCCTCTTAAAATTTTCGGTAAAAACTTTTTTTTTTTTTTTTTTTTTTTTTTTTTTTTTTTTTTTTTTTTTTCTGAAAGCTCACTTTTCCGGATTTTTTCAAGTGTGGGGGTAAAGTGTTTTCATTTATTTTTTATTTTAACTTTTACTGTTTTTTTAGGGTTATTTTGGGTATTTCACTCAAAAAATATTAAGTTGGAGGGGTATAAATTTAAATGGGGGGTTACAAAAGCCAATTCTCCAATTGCACATATGTGGCACTTGTAAAGTTCACCGTGGGCTTAATTTATAGCCTTTATTCACTTGGGCTTGGCCTATGCAATTTTTTTACAAATCTTATGAATGCTCTAATGCAAAATGTTTCAGTTCATCATGTGATATAGTCTACATATATTTATTTCTCATTACATATCCAAGAGTCAAGTTCAGTTCTCCATTCCACACTACACATGCCCATCTCACTCATTTTATATATATATATATTGCAATCTCCTACCTTAATTTCAGATAACAATTCAGTCATTTTTTTTTTCTTTTAATTTGATCATTTATTTAATTTTAAGTAACAACTTTATCTTTTATGTTTTAAAATGTCAACAACGATAAAAAAAATTAAACATTCTATCAAATAAAGAACTTACACTTTAAGATTTGACCCCCTAATTACTAAAAGAATATCTTCTTTTTCTTTCTGTATCCTTCACCAACATCAAATGTGAGTTCTTTACTTGATAGATTTGATGTTGTTGTTTTTGTTGGGAATGAAAATATGAACTTATTTGAATATTTGCGTTATAAATTTGATAAAAATCTGAATTTTATTGATAATTAATTTTTTTGATTTTGTTTGTAGATAATGATGAATTTTCTGAGTTTGTGTAAAAAAAAAATATTATTGACATTTTAAGACATAAAAAATCAATCATTACTTAAAATTAAGTTAAAAGACTACATGAAGTATTTTGTCTAAAAAAAATAAGGGGTCTAAAATAATAATGACATTGAGGGTCGGCCAAAGACCAAACGACTCAAATTAGAATTTTAAGTTTTAAAATTTTTGATCTAAAATGATGATTTTTGTGTGTTTCATTTGCATTTACAGAAGCAAGATTTTATTGATATATCTTGTATGTAGAATTTTTTTAAAAGAAATCTCTAGTCATAAACTTATATTCATAACTCTATATATAAAAATTTAAAAACATATCAAATTTTTAAGACGCAGTTTATAAAAATTTAATTTATTTATGAATATACTATAGCAGATTAATTATAAATATTCACTTATTTCAATTGATCAAATTAAGAGCCTCATATTATACTGACTTATTTTTTTAAAGTTTTATATAAGCCACTATTCTCTAAATATATTCGACCGACCTGAATGACAAAACCAAAGTGTGGGGTATTTTTAATAGAGGCATGTGATACTGCACCAAATATTTTAAATAAACAATAAGGTTTAATGATAAAATATGTAAAAAGTCCAGCTTAGGTTAACACGAATAAATCATGGAAAATGATGATACATGGATTAAAAGACAGGCAACCTAAATGAAAATTGTATCTTTCTCTCTCAATAAATTTCACATATTCACATTGCACATGGAATCATGAGGGATACTATTTTTTGTCCCTTACCTAAAAAGAGAGAAAGAGAATATATCAAAGAAAAATTACAAAGACAACCTCCTCTACCTTTTTTGTTTTTTTTTTAATATTTGTTCTGCTTTTAGCTTTATATTTCTAATTCATGTTTTTTTTTTCCTTCTGATGGTGATCAATATGATGATTTTGTGTTGCCAAAAGGTGTCAAATTATAGTGATTAAGATTTTAGACTAAGACATTTGTTCAATTATTTTTTAGATTTTTTTTGTAAGTATTGTTTCAAATATTTTTTTAGAACCAAATTATATTATTTTTTTTGAAATTGTAGAATTTGCATAATTCTAGAACCAAATTATCACTACGCAAAAAATGGTATTTTACAGCGCTTTTTTTAAGCCATTTACAACGCTTTTTCAAAAAATTAAGAGCTGTAGTATCCAGCGCTGTAAAAAGATACAACAGCGCTCTTTAAAATAAAAAAAGCGCTGTAAATCTCTTCTAAAAATGCGCTGCTTGTTGTATTAGTTTTACGGCGCTTTTTAAAAAAAGCGCTGTAATATGCATTCCTTTATTTCAATTAGATCTCTTTCTGGGATTATAACAACAATCTCCTTCATAAATCGTAATATACAATATCCGCAGTCTATGTTGTTAGTTTGACGAGAGCACTATAAAATAAAACATATAAGTCAATAAATATTTGTGGATTGATTGTTAATGAAATTTTAAAGCCATACATTTCAAACCTTTATTAGAATCCATGTGATTTGTTTGTTTTTTGCTTCGACACTGTAGCACCCATTTGAGCTCGGAAAACTTGTAAAACACTATCAAATAAATGTGATTATTAGCATTAACAGACACATTATATATATATATATAAGAAATAAATGAATAAATGAATACAATACCTGAAGAGTGCGAAGAAATACGTAGAGTTCATAAGGTTACGGTTTCGTTTAAGAAGAAACAGCGAGAATGCGCAGAAATACGAACGGTTCGTAGGACAGAGTAGGGTTCTCATTGAGAAGAGTATGTAATAATGTTCGTAGGGATAGTAACAAATATGGAGATGATTTGCAATGGAGATGGTTAACAATATGGTTCGTAGGACATTAGGGTTCGCAATGAGAAGGATAATGAAGAGGAGAAGGACACTGAAGTATAGTGAAGTTTATGTAATAAAGAGGAAACTGAAGCGATTTACTGTAATAAAGAGGACACTGAAGTATTTTTTAAAAGCCTATTACAGCGCCTTTTTTAAAAAGCGTTGTAAAAGACCTCCTTATTTTACTTTCAAAAGCCTATTACAGCGCTTTTTTAAAAAAGCGCTGTAAAAGACCTTCTTATTTTACTTTTAAAAGCCTATTACAGCGCTTTTTTAAAGAGCGCTGTAAAAGACCTCTTTATTTTACTTTTTAAAAGCCTATTACATCGCTTTTTTTAAAAAGCGCTGTAAAAGACATTCTTATTTTATTTTTTAAAAGCCTATTACAGCGTTATTTTTAAAAAGCGCTGTAAAAGACCTTCTTATTTTATTTTTTAAAAGCCTATTACAGCGCTTTTTTTAAAAAGCGCTGTAAAAGACCTTGTTATTTTATTTTTTTAAAGCCTATTACAGCGCTTTTTTTAAAGAGCGCTGTAAAAGACCTCCTTATTTTACTTTTTAAAAGCCTATTACAACGCTTTTTTTAAAAAGCGCTGTAAAAGACCTTGTTATTTTATTTTTTAAAAGCCTATTACAGCGCTTTTTTTAAAGAGCGCTGTAAAAGACCTCCTTATTTTACTTTTAAAAGCCTATTACAGCGCTTTTTTAAAGAGCGCTGTAAAAGACCTCCTTATTTTATTTTTTGAAAGTCTATTACAGCGCTTTTTTACAGACTTTTTAAAGCGCTTGTCCAAAAGCCTATTACAGCGCTTGTCCAAAAGCCTATTACAACGTTTTTTTAAAGAGCGCTGTAAAAGACCTCTTTATTTTACTTTTTAAAAGCCTATTACAGCGCTTTTTTTAAAGAGCGCTGTAAAAGACCTCTTTATTTTACTTTTTAAAAGCCTATTACAGCGCTTTTTTTAAAAAACGCTGTAAAAGACATTCTTACAGTGCTCTTTTTGCTTGTGTCAGTGCTCTTTTTGCAGACAAAGAGACACATGCATTAAATGCCAATATTTCTTTTTTTGGTTTGAGAGGGAAAGTGATGACACAAAGGGGAATGTTGGTTAAAAAACGGAGACTGATGTCTGGTAAAATGAAGATTGATAAACGTTCTCCGTTTTCTGCATAAGCAGATTTTAACCAGAATTTTATGGATTTTCCGTTTTTCATTGATCAAATTGAAACTATCCTTGACAAGAGGCTTTCTAAAGATGTCAACAAGTTGATTTTGAGTATCAATAAAGATTAATTCAATATCTTTCTTAATGATATGATCACGAATAAAATGATGCTTTATTTCAAGATGTTTTGATCTAGAGTGTTGTATTGGATTTTTAGATAAATTTATTGCACTAGTGTTATCACAGTAAATTGGAATGCTTAAATAACCTACTGAGTAGTCTTCGAGTTGATTTTTAATCCAAAAACTTGTGAGCTACAGTTTGCTGCTGAGACATATTCAACTTTAGTGGTTGATAAAGCTATTGTGTTTTGTTTTCTGCAAGACCAACTTATTAATGCTTCACCTAAGAACTGACATGCTCCACTTGTGCTTTTTCTTTCGATTTTATCTCCAGCATAATCAGCATCATAATACGCTATAAGATCAAAATGCGAACCTTTTCTGTACCAAAGACCAAGATTAGTGGTTCCAACAAGATATCTAAAAATTTGTTTTACTGGTGTTAAATGGGTTTCTTTTGGTACTGATTGAAATCGAGTGCATAGTCCCACAACAAATATTATATCAGGCCTACTGGCAGTTAAGTAATGCAAAGAGTCAATCATTCCTAGATATTCTTTTTCAGAAACATATTTACCATTTTCATCTTTTTCCGACGAAGATGATGGATGCATGGGAGTAGACATGATTTTTGATTCATCCATTTTATATTTGACCAACAGATTTTTAATGTATTTTTCTTGACAGATGAAAATACCCTTTTCATATTGTTTAATTTGTAATCTAAGAAAATACCTTAATTCTCCCATCATGCTCATTTCAAATTCACTTTGCATGAGTTTTGAAAATTCTTCACAAATTTTTTCATTTGTTGATCCGAAAATAATATCATCAACATATACTTGAACAATATGTAAATCATTCTTCTCCGTTTTCTTAAATAATGTAGTTTCAAATTTTCCTCTTGAAAATCCATTTTTAATTAAGAATGAACTGAATCGGTCATACCAAGCTTCTTGGTGCTTGTTTTAAACCATATAGAGCTTTGGTAAGTTTGAAAACATGATTTGGTTTTTATTGATTTTCAAATCCTGGAGGTTGTTTCACATAAACTTGTTCGTTTAAGAATCCATTTAAAAACACACTTTTAACATCCATTTGAAACAATTTAATAAGCTTATGGGATGCATATGCAAGGGGTATACGTGAAGTAGAAATATCAATTATAAGGAAGGGGGTTTGAATTATAA
Source organism: Cicer arietinum (assembly GCF_000331145.2). NCBI lineage: Eukaryota > Viridiplantae > Streptophyta > Magnoliopsida > Fabales > Fabaceae > Cicer > Cicer arietinum. The sequence goes on from NC_021165.2 coordinate 41,044,458, forward strand.
TTGTCTCTTTTAAAAATTTTATTTTAAAAATAAGATCTCAATCCAAGATTGATCTTGGCAGTGATGAAGATCGATCTTGGTTTTGTTGAAGATCAATCTTGGTTTGCTTTTAAAAACAGTAAAATCAATTTTATCAAAATATGATTTGATTGTAAAGCATAAGATAAATAGAGATAGAGATAGAGAGATCACACAAGGATATATCCTGGTTCACCCAATCCGGGTTACGTCCAGTCCTCATAACCGTGAGATTTTTCACTAAGTGTTCAAGCCAAGACCGTTCTTGGTTTTCACGGATCAATCTTGATCTTTACACAGTTTCTACCTTTCTACCTAGAAAGGATTTCCTCAGTTATACCTTACTATTTCAGAAAGGATTTTTCGAGTTACCTTTCAAAACATGAAAGGATTTTTACAAAACACTCAAGCTTATGTTAACAAAATAACCTTGAGTTACAAAGTGGTGATTTTGAGATTGTTTAGAATCTGGATATTTTCTCAACTCTTGTTTGAGAAATAGATTATGTAAATAGAACTCAGTTGATACTGATTCTAACACAACACAAAGATTAAAAACAACAAGCTCTAAGAATGATATTGAGATGCTTGAGTATGATTGAAATGATTGATCTTTGCTTGGTACTTTGAGTTGTGTTTTGTTCTTCATCTTGAAGCTGCATTTATAGACTTCAAGAAGGCTTGGGACATCTCATATGGCCATTGAAATAGGGTCGGCTGTCATGAAAAAGCTGTTCGATAAAGTCTGTCATAAAGATAGAGTAATCACAGCTGCATCCAAGATCGATCTTGAGAACCAGGATTGATCTTCGAATTTGTTCGTGATGAACTAACTTGTACTTTGTGATTATGTCAGATGTCTGATTTGAGTGCATGCTTTCCAGTCACGTTCTTTGATCAACTCTTGGTATAAAATCTCCATCTGTAATGATGCGCCACATCCCTGTATCTTGAGATTTCAGAAATAGCTGCATCTTATTTTTCCAAAAATAACAATCAGATCCATCAAAGAACGGTGGTCTGTTTGAAGATCATTCTTCAACAATGTATTTGGCTTTCGCCATCTTTTCTTCTAGATCTTTTCTCTAGCACTTGTTAGGTGTTTTTAATCTTTCTAGAGACCGGGCTCTGATGCCAAGTGAAGTAGTAATGTCGATTTACAAGGAATGGGGGTTTCAATTGTAAATGTATCTATTTAAAAATTCCTGAAAAAGTCTATAGATTTAACTTAAGAATGATCTTGGTTAAGAAAACAGAAAACGGTGAACGTTCTTGGTTAGCTTAGAAACATAAATTTAGTTTATGTTTTATCTCAGTTAATCAATCAGACGTAATAAATAAAGAGATAAAAGAAAGAATACCACACAAAGATGTATCCTGATTTACCAAACTTGGGCTACGTCCAATCCTCACAATTGTGAGATTTTCCACTAAGAGTTTCAAAACAAAGAACCTTCTTGATTTTACAGCACCTAGCTTAGATCAACCTTGAGCTGTTACAAACTTTATTTCTTTCCACCCAGAAAGAAAATTAATCACCTATCGATATTGATAGGATTTGTTACAATCTATTCAAACTATACTTAAACTCTTATAGTTTGAGTTTTACAATAATGATGAGATTGTTTGATAGAATCTGAGATGTCTCAACTCTTGTTTGAGATTCGATTCTTTACAAAGAATTCAGTAATAATAACACAGTATGATAGAAATGTTAAGAACTGATTCTTCTTTGTGAAAATGAGAAATTCAAGTATGTGAATGATTTATGAGACTTGATAGCACTTGAACTTCTGCATTTTTCCTATGCATTGGCCTTTCTTTTATAGGCATTTTGGAGCATTTAATAATGGTCAAAAGAGTTATTGGTAGTGCTCTGTCAGTTTTGACCAAAACCAATATATATGATTAAAAATATTCCAACCTTTGAACATTTTCAATCTTGTATGACTTGGTGCTGTTGTATTTGTCCTTGATCAGATTGCCTTAGTATTTAATGATCCTCGAAGCTTCATATGTAATTATTGATGTTATATCTTCGATCTTGAGCCTTGATTCTGTCCAAAACAGTTTGTGAAAGATTATGAACTTCTGCAGAGATAAGGAGATCGATGTTGAACTTTTGCAGAAACGGAGATTGATTATCAATATGGTTTTGTTAGTTTGATCTTACTGGGGATTGATGATCAATCTGGAAGTTCAGTTTTGATCATTCTGGATGACTTCTTGATGTTTTGTACAGATCGAGATTAATCTAAACTTTCTTGACAGTTTGGCTGAAGAAGATTCAGACTGTTTCAACTAACTCGATTCGAGACCTTTTATCTTAATGATTCGAAAGCCTTCTTTGACTGAAATGGATCCTACTTGTTCCTTGCCATGTACTTATGAACTTAGTATAAAATTTAGAGACAAAAACTTCGTTGAAATAGTGGAGATTGATTGATCTTGAGGCTGCGACGATCAGTCTTGATCCTGGGGATCATTCTCCGTTTTGTCCAGAATATTCTTGTTTCTTTTTTATTTGATTTTCTTGATTCCTTTCTTTGATTTAATTCACTCAAAAGCACAAGTTAAATTAACATAATATTTTAGAATCATAATTAACATTCTTAATTAAATTTTGCTTATTTTCATCAAAACTTTAATTTGAGAGTTTGTCTTAACAGTCTTAAGATCAAGAACGTGTTGCCACTAGAGGTGTTCCATAAAAGATTAATGCCTATCCATATAATGTAATTGCAAAAGTGTATGGAGCTGAATATTAAGTTCGAGTGTGTGGTTTAGGTGTTGGTGTTTGTCACATAGGTGTTTTTAAAACGCACAAACATTTCACTCAATTGACAATGTTGTTAGCTCTAGCCAAAAAAACGTCGATGACTTACAAAAGGAAGTTCACATTTTGAAAGAAAAGCTAAATGGATATGAAGAGACTAAGGAGCAACTTTTACAAACACAAAATCAACTTAAAGTTCTCCTTAACTTTATGAAAAGCAAATTTGGTGATGAGTTACCTACTTTCAACCAAGGTGTTCCTCCATCTTAGTAATATAATTTATTATAATATATTCAAATTGATGTTAATTAGTAAACATTTCCTTACATTATGCTTCCTTTTGGTATGTTCTAATTCTCATAATTAATGAGTAAAGTTCACCTTGATTTTTGGAATAGAAACGAAAGGATTGCATTTTTGTGCGTGCATGCAAATGGAAGGAATATGCTGCTATTTGGACTGCAAATGGAAGGAATGTGATTTTTAGTAGATTGTTTTGCTGTTGCTTTAGACTATTTTGACGCCGTTAACAATTTTTGTATGTTTCATTAATTTATGTATAAGATTTTAGAATGTTTTGTTGCTTTATGTATAAGATTTTAGAATGTTTTACTGCTAGTTTAAGTTTTGTTGTTGGTATAAACTACTTGATGCTTTTATATTAATGATGGTTTTAGAATATTAATTAGTTATTGTTGCTATATTTGTTAAGCATAGTCTTCATGATATATTGCAAATATATAATTAATTATGTTTATGACACATTTTATGAGTTTTTACTTTGGTTAGTTTATTGTAAAATGTTTGCAGGTTGGCAATGTTAGAAATGCATGACTAAATTTTAGCCATGGTTGGCCCGTGGAAAAAACGAAAACATAATTTTTTTCCATTTGATCATTTAACACAGTTTTAGCCGTTGGTAACCGTAAAATAATTGTAGTTAAAAATATGTTATCATAACTCTTTTAGGCGTGGCTAATCTGAATTTTAAGCGTGGCTAACAAACTACAACGTCCAGCTACGTCACAGACAGAGTTAGAGTGACTAACTTTATTTGCCACGGTCAATTGGCAATTTAGCCACAATTGTGAACTTGGCTAAATCGCGTTTTTTGTAGTGCCACCACCATGATGCAAAACCTAAGGAGGCAATGTTCCAAACCAGCAAAACCCATATCCATCATTTCGTCCTCAAAAAAAAAAAAAAAAGGATTGTTGTATTTTGCATCTAGTGAATAAGTTAATTGATTTTTAAAATTTTAGATATAAGTTAATTTAGTTTTTAAATTTTAGAAATACATCATTGAAATTGTAAAATATAAATTAAAATAATCTCTTAGTAATTTTTTGATGTGATACTGTAGATGAATATATGACTTATCATAGTTGATCTGACATCAATGTCATATTTTTATGAACAAACTCATCATTGAAATTTTGTTATCTCAAAAACAAATTTGTGAGTAATTATAATTATGTATGAACTAATTATTGACAAATTAGTCCATAAAATATTTATATTTCATGTGAAAGTTAGTTCATGTGGTGATGACATTAATACAAAATCAACACAAAGTGGTCACATATTCAATTAACATATCACCAAGACCATCTCAAATATTTTAAAGACCTTGTTCTATTTTTAAAAATTGGACCCTTAATAAAAAGAAAGTATAATTTTAATAATTAAAATGGGTAAAATGAATTTTAGTCACAAAAAAAAAATTAAAAATTTAATTCTAGTCCTTATAAAAAAAATCTCAAATTGTAAGTCTTTAAATTTTTTTTTATTCACTTTTAGTTGTTATTTTGAAAAGTTTTTTTTATTAAAAAAAATATTTTTAACCTATAAAAAATTCTCTAAAATAAAAATAAATAATTTTTTTTAGGACTAAATTTAAAATATCGTAATTTTATAAGGATTGAAAATATATTTAACTTCAAAAAAATTCATCTTTATATTATAAAAATAATTTTTTTGAGTTACTTACCAATCAGAGACATTGTACAACTCAATAGACAAATGTACATGTCAGATCATAGTATTTAATAATAAAAATAAAAATAAAAATTATTTTAATTAATATTTTGTATTTTAAATTTGTATTTGTCAATTTTATTTCAAGAACCAACCAATTTATCTATGTACTCTTTTCTCCCTCTTTAACATCACCCTCTTCTCAACTTCCTTCTTCACCCATAATTCCTTTTCCTCTAACTCTAACTCTAACTCTAACTCCAAATCCAATTCCCTCTCCCTACAACATCATTCACCTCTCTTAAACTCCAATTTTTTTCATAGCACCCTCAATTTCAACACCCCTCATAATTTTGTAAGAAATAAGCAAGTAGAAGAATGTCAAAACACAAATCCTTTCATTTAGAACATTATTGTACGAAATTAAAATTCAGAAGGTACACTGAGATGGGGTTCATGTTTGATGTTAAAATTAAGTAAATTTTTTGATAAGGTCTATATGGAATATTAGATTCTTTTGGGGTCAAACTATAAATTAATAAAAACCGATAGTAACTCTTTGTAACAGGTCAAAAGTGACCCAGTCCATCATAGATCAGTTTTGTAGTGGTTCATGGTAAATGTCACCCTAACGAGGTTGTTGAGGGTTTGGCAAAATATAGTTTGAGTTTAAACTACAATCTTAAGATTTTTTATTTTATTTTTTGTTTTTTATTTTTCATGCCTTAATCAAGTTGCTAAGAGATTTCCAGGCTTTTCTATGGGGTACAGTCCCTGTTGATCATAAAATAGAAAATCAAATCTATTTTATTTTGATTTATTCTGAAATTTTTTTGAAAAAGAGATTAGGCGGAATTAATTTTCAAAAGAAATTACAAATATTATTTAATATTAACCTCAAATATCACACCACATATATAATTAACGAAAATATAAATTTTACAAGAGCGACAGATCCATAAAGCTTTTTTATTAGGGACAATAAAATAGTATGTAATATTCTCACATAAAAAAAGAGTTTTTGTATTTTTAATGGAAGTGTTTGTAAGGTACATAATCTCTTGACACAAATTTTCAACAATTCTATATAATATTTGAGACGGTGTTTCTTTTTCGGAATCTTATGCGTTATGTGTCCATGTTTGTACTTGGTGTTAAAAGAATGATAAAAATAAAGAATAGAGTAAAATTATTACAAATTTATAGAATCTCTATTTTATCTCTTAGAATTGTGTGTAAGTTGATTTTAAATAAAATTATCTAATATTACATGAAATGGCCTATGAACTCTAAGGATGATTAGATAGAGTCATCTTTTCAAGGTTTAATTGATCATGCAGTGGATTTTTTTTATCGTGACAAACTTGCGTACAAATTTATATTGAAAATTCAGTTTTAGTATAGTTTATGGTATTGCAATGGAACAGTTCAATTAAGATATGACAATTTAACACAAGAAAAAGTATTTTAATTGAATCTTTTTTTGAAACAATTTTGATTCAATTAAATTGTGAAGAATGCTAGAACTACTTAATGATGCACAATGGTAGAAACAAAAAGAAAAATACAAATTTGAAAACTTGTTCAAAATAGATTTTTATTCAACAATTCAAAAGATAATATTGATTCAAAAACAACATTTTTCAATGTTTTAAATCCTTCTATCATTCACAAATAGAAAACATAAAATACATGTATCTGAATTCCAAAATATGAAATCAATAAAAAATAAATACATAAATTAAATGAGATAAAGGAAAACTCAATAATTTAACTCAATACATATATATATTATTACTAATTATTATTTGGCTTAATTGCAGTTTTGGTCCCCTTATTTTAACTGAATCGCGAAAGTAGTCCCCCTATTTTGTTTCTCCCCAGTTTTGGTCCCCAAGCAGAATTTTGGTCCAAAACTTAATGAAATTTCATTTTTTTTGCATTTATTTAAGTCACACAATGCATCAAGATCTCATTTGCAACAATTGTACCTGAAATATATGACCATAAATGGTGTAGTACGGCTTTAAAAAATAAAATTTCATCAAGTTTTGGACTAAAATTCTGTTTGGGGGACCAAAACTGGGGAGAAACAAAATGGAGAGACTACTTTCGCGATTCAGCTAAAATAGGGGGACTAAAACTGCAATTAAGCCTTATTATTTATTTTAATTTTTGTTTTTTGTACTGCCAATGTGATTTGCATTGCATTGAACTGAATCCATCGATAAAAAAAGCCTACTCACACATACATACACACACGACCTTATCCTAAGAATATTGTTTTATTATAAGACGGACATGTGAAAAGAAACTAAAAGTTGTGAAATTTTGTCCTAAGGATTTTTGTTTTTTTGGACTAATCGTAGGGAAAAAGATAAATTATAAAAACTTAATATATATAAGATCCACAGATTATAACATGACACATTATATAGCCATAAGTGTTTATTATATATTAGTGAACAAGTATATCTTGTCCTGATGTTATGATTAATTGTGCTGCACAATTCTATACTTGAACATGCACATGGTACTTTGCTGCCACTATCATAAATTGTAACATAAGGATTCTTGGTGGATGTTTTTGCCTTCATTTTCAAGTATGTTAGCACTTCAAGTTGTCCATTCAATAAATAAATTAAGTATCAATATCTTTAAATAAATTAGGTACCAAAATCTTTACATTTGTTTTTCTTTAAATAAATTAAGTATCAATATATTTAGAACAAGAAAAAAATAAACGCAAATATAATTTTGGTCTTTTATCTTCAAATATTTATTTTGGTCTATAAATCTTTCAAACAATTGTATAATTATTGTCATAAACTATTGAAGTTTAATCTTGGATGAGATACAAATACAATGAATTCTGATAAATGTCATTCATTTCAAAGAGTTTACATATATTTCAAATATGCAAGAAATATTTTTTTCATGTACAAGCCTATTATTAAGTTAAATTGATATTTTTTAAAGAATATTATAGTGGATACATATAATTGGCAATTGTTAGAATAGATTGCAATGATCAAATGTTGTTATAATTTTTGTTGTGATTGTAACAAAGACTAAAATACGTCACTTATAAAAGATAAATAACATAAATAAATTATAAAAAGAAAACATAAATGATCAAATAAAATATTAAGTAAAAGATAAATGACTAAAATTAAATTTAAGCAAAAAAAACATTTAATATCAATATATTAGAGACTAATCGGTAATTAATTCTCTTAATTGACATAAGCAAAGTGAAATCTATATATTTGAACAAAAAAGAGGTGAGAAGAATTTAAAAAAAAAAATTAAAAGTCATATTTGAACAAATGAACAAATGTGAGAGAAAAAGTTGAAGATAATTCATTCTCAACACTAATAATTTTTTTAGGGGAAGACTAATCATATTTCTTGAGATTTATTAAAGAAGTTGATTTGTCCTAATAAATATTAAAAACATCGACAAGAAATTAAATGGTTAAGATATCTAAATATTTATGACTTATACTTCTTTTTTTTTTTAATGAAAAAAAAAAATCCACCCAAGGTACAATGTATGTCAAAGATAATAATTACAAGAACAATTTAGCTTTTAAAAATCATGGCAAAACAAACAACACCTACATCAAACTAACACAACACAAAAAAATGGAAATCGAAGCAAAAAACACTTACACCAAACTAACACAACACAAACACTGAACAGGGAAAAATACTCACATGAAGGACCTAAAGAAAGCCATAAGATGAGTCCATCATCAATGAAGCTCAAAACTTGACACATTTAACATTTATTTTAAACCACCACCAAGGCCATAATTTAATAGATTATACAATAGAATTCAAGGCAAGCTCTTTATGATGACATATAATGGCATTTCAAGCTTTCCAAATATCCCACAAATAAGCCATCCAAACCACATCTTTAATATCACCATGCACCTTACTAATCAAGCATAAACCACCAAAAGAATGAACATGGTTCAAAGGATACTTTGGCAAAACACTAATAATACTCATCCAAGCCAAGACTAGCTTCCAAATATTACTAAAATATGCACACTCATCAAATAAGTGCTAGACGTTTCAGAAAAACCGCAATCATTGGTACATAGTAAATCCGAAGGAGTTGTTGTACGTCGTACAAGATTGTCCTTTGTAGGAAGTCTATTTTGTAATAATCTCTAAACAAAGATGGAGATCTTCATCAAGAAAATTTTATTTTATGTATGATTGCACAAAGGAGACTTTTCACTACTTGTATCTAACGACAACATTTAATAAGCTCCTTTGACTGAAAACTCGCTCCTGAGAACAATTCTCCAAATCCACCTATCTAGAGCATTTTGCTGTAAAACAAGGTTACCTTCCAATACCACTTTGTAACAAAGTTCTCCTCCCACTAAAACAATCTACGCCTCCAACACTACCTAAACCCACCATTTATTACTTCTTTTCCCACCATATCAACAACCATAACATTTTTATCACTAGTCAAGCTAAATAATATACTAAAGGTTTCCTTTAACACCACACCCCCATCCAAGGATCATGCCAAAACAATGAATATGTCCAATTCCCCATCACCTTTCTGAAGTGTTTGGAAAACCCCATAACTTGATTAATCTGAAATCCAAGATATTTCCTTTCAAAAAGTACTAATTTGTGCCATCAAAGAATAGTGGTTTGTTTGCAAATCCTCCTTCTGGTATGAAATGTGCAATGTTTTACATCACTTCTTCCTGGGTCTTTTCCTCTTACACTCTAAAGTGCTCAAACCTTTTAGAGGCAGAGCTGTAATGCCAATTGAAGTGAATATAATTTTCACAAGAAATGGAGTTTGAATTGTGACCCTTTTTAAAATTCTTTCTCAAGATAAGACATGAAAATGGTAGATCAATATAATGAACCTACTCATGTTTTGAGAAGGTTCAAGAACATAAAATTATTTCAAGTTAACAATAGTCTGATTTAGTGAAACAACAAAATAATAAAAGAAAAGGGTAAGAAAATCACATGCAGGAAATATCCTGGTTCACCTAATGTAGGCTAATCTAGTTTTGTCAACTGTGATATTTTTATTTGTAAGTTGAGAAACCTCTCAACTTAAACTTCTTACACTAGTCATATTTAACTATACACTTGAAATTTCTTAGCCTCAACATGCTTAGACAAATCACTCAAGTTTTCTCTCAACTAGACAAATTTGATAATGTTTACAACAAATGATCGATAATGATGAGTGTTTAGATCTAATTATAACACTATTGATATAGGTTAAACTAAGAACACACAAATATTTTGATCCTAAAATATATGACAGGGAGCAATACTATGTTGCTTGATAATTTAAGAGAACTTGATAGTTTTGCAGTTAAGAAAGTGGATTATGATTGATTGTGGTATCTTGGAGATTGAATCTTTAATAACTTTCTATTTATAGACATGAGAGTGCTTCTTTTTGTTGTAAAGGGAACATATAACCATTTGACACATGTCCCAAGATGTAAGAGTAAGTTACTTGATCATCCACTTCACTTTGGGTAACTATTGTCTTCTATGAGGATGTTTATGATTATCCTCTTCTTGTATGAAGACGTCCTCATCAATATGAAGACTGAAGGGGCAAACACGAGAAATGAGGTTAAATTTGTTGGAACCAAATTGGTTTAATACTTAAAATTTTGATGTTAACAAAAATATTTTATGAGAACAATATATTTGACTTCACAAAGTATGAAAAAAAATTCATGTTTTTGAAGAAAATCTAAAATAAGATTTGATTCAAATTTATGATTGAAGAAAATATTTGATCAAGTTGGAAATAAGATATGGTTAAATGTTTTTGAAGAAAATTTAAAATAAGATTTGATTCAGATTTAAGATTGAAGAAAATCTTTGACCAAGTTGAAAAGAAGATATGGTCAAATATTTTTGATGAAAATCTAAAATAAGATTTGATTTGAAAAAAATCTTTGCTCAAGTTGAAAAGAATATATGGTCAAGATTTGAAGAAGATTTGATCAAGATCTATCATAAGAATATATAAATTATTTACAAGAAGATTGATCAAGATTTAACTACAATAAAATATGAACAGTACCAATCTGAAGAATTTAGAAACTTAATTTGAACAATATCAATTTGAAGAATTTACAAACTCAATCTAAATAAAATATGAACAAAATCAATCTGAAGAATTTACAAACTTAATATGAATAAAATATGAAATAATATCAATCTAAAAAATTTACAAACTTAATATGAACAAAATACGAACAAAACCAATCTGAATAATTTTTAAATTTAATATGAACAATATAAGAACATAATCAATCTAGAAGAACTGCTCATATTGGATTTAGAAATAAAGAGTTGACTAAAGAACATATTATCAAAAAAACATCTTGTTCATAACTATTTTTGAATAAGATCATTGTTGATCAATCTTTGAATGAAGATGCAATTCAAAATTAAACAATGACTAAATTGAAGCCCAAATTTTATTTATCAATAGATACTCAAGACTGAAGAAGAAAATAATTGAAAATCAGAAAATAGTATAAGAACTCATAAGCTTAAAATTTCAAATTCATCTTAGAGTTCAATAAGAGAAACATTTGTTCAAGTTAGAAATACTTTCTAAGTTTTTTTTTCTTAGAGTGTGAGAGTTATTATTATTATCAGCTTTGTTAGAAGTAAACATTTAAAGTTACAACCTTTTGTATCCAACCCGATAGTGGTTTAGTTCCTTCTTCAATCTAGGGTTGTTAGGTTGTTAGGAGAAGACTTGGCTTATAGGGTCAAAGTAGTTAGTTCCTCAAAAGTCTGGGGTTGTCAGGTTGTTTGAGAAGATTGGCTTAGAGAGTCAAGTGCTTTATAATTCAAGGTATTTGAATTAGTGGATTAAAGCCTTCTGAATGAGAGGACTGGATGTAGTCAAGTTAGTGGTGAACTAAGATAAATCTATGTGTCAAATTATTTAGGCTTAATTGCAGTTTTTGGTCCCCCTATTTTAGCTTAATCATGAAAGTAGTCCCCTATTTTATTTCTCCTCAATTTTGTTTTCCCAAACAGAATTTTAGTCCAAAACTTGATTAAATGTCAGTTTTTTTAAGCCACGTCACACCATTTATGGTCATAGATTTCATGTACAATTGTTGCACCACCAAATCTTGAGGCATAGTGTGACTTAAATAAGCGCAAAAAAATGATACTTCATCAAGTTTTGGACCAAAATTATGTTTGGGGGACCAAAATTGGGGAGAAACAAAATAGAGGAACTATTTTTGTGATTCAACTAAAATAAGGGGATCAAAATTGCAATTAAGCAAATTATTTGTGCTTTTATTGTTTGTTGTCTCTGAACCTGATTGCTTCTTATCTAAGTGATTCATAAAAATCCAACCAACCTTCGTCATATTAGCAAAAAGTTATCAACTTGTCAAACACAATTCAACCATCCTTCTCGTGTTTGCACCTTCGTGCACTACCAATGACATTCTTTAATCTATTTGCCAATAGTTTTGCTAACACTTTATATACACAAACTTGTGTATGGATTTGGTTGTCGAATATGATGTTTGAGAAATAAGAGACAAAACACGATCCTTGATGATGTCGTCTGACGATGAGAAGAGGGAGAGAGCGGTATTGAGAAGATGGAGAAATGGGCGGCGATGACAATGAAAGAAGAGGAAGAATATTTCAATTAGGGTTTTCCAATTTTTGGCTCATTTTCAAAAATATTTCTAATATTTAATTTTCAATTTTTTTTATTGAAAAAATTTATATAAAAATTGTCCCGTCAACTTAACAGTGTCATAGTTTTTATAATAGAAATTGAACTGAAAGATTATTTTAAAATGAAATGAAATTTGTAGAGATATAAATCAAACAAAAAAAACTTACAAAAACTAGAATTAAAAAAAAAATTATAATTATAAGAACTAAATATATATTTAAAAAAAAAAAATACAACATCAATCTAGCAATAAAGTTATTCTTTTTTATGCAAAATATGGATATATTAATTTTCTTATTGAAACAACCATTAACATGATAGCCACAACACCAATAATAACAAATAATAAACATACATGCATTCACACACCAATTAAGATGGTTCATCCCTATAAAATTATCCGAGAGATATTATCTAGAAGAGACAATCATAGTTTTTACTTTCACAAATATATAATACTATTTTTTTAGTTTTATCAAAAAAAGTAAATGTATTACTATTAAGTGTATTAATTGTAGAAGTTTTATCCTTTACATTTCATGTATTTTATTTTAATAAAAAATTCTCATTTCTTGTACAATGTAAATATATTATTGAGTAAAAGATTAATTTTTTTTAAACTAATTGTAACAATCTTGAAAATAACTATTTGTCTAACTATTTTGGTCATTTGGTATTGGCCATTTTTTTTAATCAATAGGACATACCAATCTACCACACTCTGTCATTGACCATATTTAATAGGTTAAATAAGACGACTTAAATTATATATTTGAATTAATCCGACAAACTCAATTCATTTTTCCACTATTTTAATATAATGTTATTTCAAATCTTAATAAAAAAGAGTTTAGCCATGGAAATGAGCTAAGTAAAAACCTATTTAGTGAGTCTAGCCATGTTTGTTTTATTTCAAGTCACCAGTCATCAAATTTAAACTTTTCTTCTAAAAAAAACTTCAACTTCTAGCGTATATGATGTTAATTTGGTACTAATATAATTAGTCTCATAAGTCAAGCTTGGGATGCATCTATTTTACCTCTCACTTAAAATATTTAGGTATGTGTAATTTTTAGTAGGACTTGCACCTAAATTAGTAAAAAGGAGTTATTTGTAGTTTGACTCTCTAGAACCTTAATAGTGGAGGTAATAAAAATTCTTTGAATTTAAGTGTCATCAAAATTCAAACTCTCACGAATCTCACATGCCTTCCAATGGTGTAGAAATAGAGTCCCTTTATAGCAAAAAAAAAAAAAAAGCCTCAAAATCTCATCCATTGCATTTGCACATTCAAGAAACCAACCATTATTATGTTCCTTAATTCTCACACTTGAAAACACCCCCACCCCCATTAAAAAAGGAGAGAACTTTCCTCCACACAACTATATCCTTAAACAAAGTGTACAATAAAAATATTTTATTAAAAAAAAACTCCTAAATTTAAGGATCTCCAACCAATCAAATTAATATGTAGCATATTTTAGAGATAGATGAAAAAAAAATTAGACATCTTTTACTACCCATCCACTTGTATTAGTTTTCTTGAATGGGACACCTTTTTGTTCTTTCTATGAGGCAAAGGAAGAAGAGATACTAACAACACAAATCCAATATCCTAATTCATTGAATTAATCTTTGAATCACAATTTCCTCTTCCTTGATTCACATGTTCTCAAGAACTTTCAACCCACTTTTGATGCAATTTTGTTCTTGAAACCCTTTTTTTAATCCGTGAAATTCTTGAAGACCAAAAGTGTGCCCACCACCACTTCCAACCCATTCCTACAAGAAATAAGATTCCCAAAAAAGAGATTAGAAAAAAAAAATAATAATTATAATTAAAAAATAAAAAGAAAAAAGAAAGCCAACTCACCAACTCAAAAAAACAAAAACCCTTACTTTTTATTTATTTATTTTCCTTTGTTATAATTTTTTATATTTTTGGTTCTCTCTATCACTTTCCTCATCTCAGAAACAAATGGAAAGAAACACAACACCATTTAGCAGCATTACCCTATAATAATAATTTCTTAAAGAGAAGAAAGAAACCCTAATCTCAAATTTCTGAAGAAACAAAAATTTGGGGAAACCGAAAGAATCAACCCAGAAGTTTCAATCGGCATCGAAATTCGAAGAAATCGAGAAAGAGAAATCTTGGGTACCATTCAAAATCTGAAATTTTTCTCTCTATCTTTCTGGGCACTATACAATCTAATCTACCCATTTTTTCCCTTCAAAATCCGACATTTTCCCGAGAAAATGTCCCAGCTGAAGCAAATGTCGCACGCTGACAACAGTGCTCCATCGACGCCGGGAAAGTTCAAGATGGAAAAAGCTTCCTACTTCAACCGTGTACGGTGGCACGCTTCTCCGGCGAAGCTTATCCTATGGTCCTTTGTTTTCTCAGCGGCGATCTTGATCTTCTTTTTCCGTTCTCCGGCGACTTCTCCTCTTCCGGCGGACCCATCTCGCCGTTCCCTGAGAAGTCCCTCCAACTGGGGAGGACCGATTTGGGAGAAACGTGTCCGTTCCTCTGCTCGGGTCCGGTCCAGAAACGGATTATCCGTTCTTGTAACCGGAGCCGCCGGTTTCGTCGGGACACACGTCTCCGCGGCGCTTAAGCGCCGTGGAGACGGTGTTCTGGGAATTGATAATTTCAATGACTATTATGACCCTTCTTTGAAACGTGCACGCCAAGCACTATTGGAAAGAACTGGTATTTTTATTGTTGAAGGTGATATCAATGATGGTGCTTTATTGAGGAAGCTTTTTGAAGTTGTTCCTTTTACTCATGTAATGCATTTGGCTGCTCAAGCTGGTGTGAGGTATGCTATGGAGAATCCTGGTTCTTATGTTCATAGTAACATTGCTGGTTTTGTTAATTTGCTTGAAGTTTGTAAGAGTATTAATCCTCAACCTTCAATTGTTTGGGCTAGTTCTAGTTCTGTTTATGGATTGAATACTAAAGTTCCTTTTTCTGAGAGAGATAGGACTGATCAACCTGCTAGTTTGTATGCTGCTACTAAGAAAGCCGGCGAAGAAATTGCTCATACTTATAATCATATATATGGTCTTTCTTTAACTGGTTTAAGGTTTTTCACTGTTTATGGTCCTTGGGGTAGGCCTGATATGGCTTACTTTTTTTTCACTAGAGATATTTTGAAGGGGAAAACTATTCCCATCTTTGAGGCGCCGAATCACGGCACCGTTGCTAGGGATTTTACTTATATTGATGATATTGTGAGGGGTTGTTTGGGTGCTTTGGATACTGCTGAGAAGAGTACTGGTAGTGGTGGGAAGAAGAAGGGGCCGGCGCAGTTGAGGGTTTTCAATTTAGGGAATACATCGCCGGTTCCTGTTAGTGATCTTGTGAGTATTTTGGAGAGGCTGTTGAAGACTAAGGCGAAGAGGAATGTGATGAAGCTGCCGAGGAACGGGGATGTGCAGTTTACTCATGCGAATATTAGCTACGCACAGACAGAGCTTGGTTATAAGCCTGTGACGGATCTGCAGACCGGTTTGAAGAAATTTGTAAGGTGGTATCTGAATTACTATTCTGGTGGGAAGAAAGCTGTTGAGTGATGGGATTCTTATTTTTTTTTTTTAATAGGATCTTTGAATTCTTGTTCATTAATGATTCTTGTGATTGTTCGTTCCCTTAGCATTTTCTCTGTCCATGTTGCTCGATCACCATGTTTCATACTTGTCAAAGATGCTTTATTAGGGAGGAGCCTTGTTTTTCCTTCACTGAGGAAGTTTTGTTGTTGGTGGAGACATGAGATTATCGCGCCGGGCACCTATTTTCCAGTGTCGATGAAAACAAGATACAATCATATTCTCTTTTATTCTTTCCTTTTTTCTCCTTCTGAATGTAATTGTTGTAGTTTTAGAAAATGTAGCATTCATGACTGATAGAGCATATGCTGATTGGTGGCAGTGTATAATTGTTAAGGACAAATGAGTAAAATCATACAATAGTTTGATTTCCAGTTTTCGGACTGATTGAATCAATAAAACATGTATTTTATTTGCCTATGTAGTTTTTCAGCTATATATGGACTCCTGTATTAATAATTCTCTGCACAATTCTTCTACTTTCGTCGTCGCTATTGCTAACATTTCAGAATCAGTTCTGTGGCACCAGGCACCTTTTTTTTCCCCTGGAACAGGAGAAAGAACTTGCATGTTACTGCAGGTACTTGGTTTTTATATGTTAGATTAGAGTTTCTTAGTATACAAGTCGAACAACTTCTTAAGAAGCGTTGTCAACTTGATTTTTGAGGTTATAGGATAAGTTTTTGAAATGATTTTAGGAATCAATTTGCAACTTCATAGCTCTTAGATCTCCTTATTTTCATGTTCTTGATCCATTTTCATAGCTTTTCTTTTCTTATGCATGTTTGTAAATTGTACATAACTTTCTTTTCATTTCCTTTATGTATGGATTCCATGTTTGGCCCGATTTTATATGGAACAATTTAGTTTTTGGAATTGATAGTGATAAAGTTTGCATGAAGAGTTTAATCGCAAAGAATTTGTGTTGGTTTGAGATTCTGCTTCGAAGCATTCACTATTTAACTGTGTATCTGAAAGTTTCCTTTGAGGATTGTATGCTTACATTTATCTATGGCAAATCTTCCTTTTATACGAGTAATATGAAAATCTTTTTGTTACGGCTGAGTTTTTCATTCATTGAAAGTCATTCTTGTCTTCAATATGTGGAGAATTTAGCATATTTGGTTGTCAAGAACAATGATAGATTGAATTACTCTAGTTGGAAATTACATGTTATCAATCACTTATTCCTTATGATAGATAAACTGATCGGGATTAGATTAGTTTATAAATTGATTGCAAATTAAGAAAATTGAGTTGTCATTATTAATCTTTCCTTAGGTATCTATTAAGAAAATGGATGTTTCTGAAAAGTAATGTTAGATTAAGATGATGAACATACCTTAATTTGTTATACACTTGTTAGAGCATTATGTGTTACATGGTTGCATTTTATTTAGCAACACAAGAACTGAATTGTCATTTTACTGATTAGCGCATGTTTGGTTTCGCGGTCAGGTTAGCAAAATCACGATGGCTCACTGTGATTTTTTATATAAACTAAACCGTTTCTTTTAAAAAATTACGGTGACTCACTCTGATTTTGCTAATCCCAATGTGATATCGGTAACATCCAAACCTTATCGGACTAACTAGGGTATACTACATATATTAAACAACATTATAATGTTCTCTATACAACACAAAATAATATATATGTTTCTAAATTAGCAAATTCATGCACTCTAGTCACATTCATTTTCTGAATCCGCCGCAATTAATCTGACCAAGGAATAATATTGATACACAATGCATCAATTTCTGTAACACTTACACCTTCATTACATGTGATGTTACTAGTTCAACTACAATGGGTTGGTATATTTTTTAATAAACTATTATTATTATTACACCAACCACTTTGTAGCAAATGGTTACCATTACAGATGAGGCTTTGTTGTTATGATACTACATGTGACATTGATCATTGCCGTGCCTAACACGACCATGTGGACATTATGGATTTAGTTATCAATTTCCTTTTTGGTTTTTATTTATTTTTATGAGAATTATATATGATGACAATGAAATGCTAAAATTATTGGTATAAAGGTAATTAGGGGGATGTCATCTTGATGGTAGATTATATAATCAACATATCATATATTATTGTGCAACTGATGTCGAAGATTCATATACTAAATATATGATTAAAGGTTTGATCTCATATTTGTGTGTATATAAGTATTTGTTGCAAGATGTATGTCACGTAAATGAATCTTAGCATTTTGAGAGATTAATTATTGACTTTTGATTGGAGATAGTTAGGGTTAAAATTAATATATATATATATATATATATATATATATATATATATATATATATAATTACTTG
>NC_021165.2:41062992-41074466 GCF_000331145.2 Cicer arietinum
ATATATATATATATATATAAATATAATTACTTGAATATGAACCTAATTTGTTCGTTATTGAAGCACAAAATCGTAGCCATTAGATTGCAATAAAATAATTCACATTATGACTTCACCAAATCTACTTTTAAATACATCTAAGAATATAAATTCTTGGATTAGATTGGATGGTTGAGATCTATAACTATGTAAATGTGTGACGATGTGAAATACATTTCCCACCACAAATACTATGTTGTTTCATGCAAGTTATTTCAATCAATTATCATAGATGACATGCTCTCTTGCTCACTATCCTGCGGGGTCAAAGTTTGATTAAATTTCTATGGAAGGCAAGGAGTCTTCAAGTTTAATGTGTGTAACCCCACTTGAAAACATGCAAATAGGTCCTGCTTATATTTAATGTTCTTCAATGCATTTATGAATATGTTTTTTAAATGATTGAAGTTGAACATTAATAGGTGTTGGAGCAAATTTTTGCACAC
Source organism: Cicer arietinum (assembly GCF_000331145.2). Taxonomy (NCBI): domain Eukaryota; kingdom Viridiplantae; phylum Streptophyta; class Magnoliopsida; order Fabales; family Fabaceae; genus Cicer; species Cicer arietinum. The sequence goes on from NC_021165.2 coordinate 41,063,478, forward strand.
ACCCAAGATGTTACATAAGAATACAAACCTAAGATGTTATATGCAAACAAATACCGTAAATAAATGAATAAGAATACACACGACAAATTTTGTGATTTGAGATATCTAATTGTCTACTTCTATAAAACTATTTTAACAATTATATTCACTATCTCTAATAAGATTATAATATAATAAATCAATCTTAAATTATGTACCACTCTACAAACTCTTTGTACTAAGAGTTACATGAAATGATAACACTCTTAGTAAACAAACTCTCTCATGAAATGATAACACTCTTAGTAAACAAACTCTCTCGTATTCTTCAAACACATATACTCCCTTGCTTGGATGATAATACTTCACAATATTCCTATTTATATGAGATGAGTATGGTTTCTTTCTAAAAATAATTAGTACTCAATAAATGTGTATGTCCCAATAGTCAGATTCTAATATGATGAGAATCTTCGTCCTCTATTTTTAATTTTAAACATTGGAATTTCTTACTTTAAAAATTTAAATTGATTCTTTTAAAAAAGTATTGGAAATCAAAACCGTTATTAGGGTGAAAATTTATTGTATAATATTCTACACAAGTTTGGTAAGCATATATAAGATAAATTTTTTTAACACTATTGCAGAAAATAATTTTTTATTGATAGAAAATGACTTTTTATATTGGTTCGCAGACGATGTAGTATGTCTCCAAAAAAGAAAATAAGAGAATCATGTATGGGATTTTTTTTCCTCCATGCTTTTGTTGATGTAATTTTTTTTTGGTATAATGCTTTTGTTATTATATTTAAACTTAAATATTTGATTCTTTCTGTAAGTTCGGGTCTTTTTTTATAATTTTTTTGTAAATTTTTTTATTTTTAATTTTAACCTGTTCAATTTAGTTTTACAATCATATCTATTATTAGTTGTTGTTAAAAAAAAATTATGCAAAAAACGGAAGAATGAAGTGGTATATGAATAAATTAAATAATTAAACAAATAAAATTAAGTAATTAAATTGATTAAAAAAGAAATAAAAAAATGAAGAAAAATAGAAGGTGTTATAGTTTAGTTCTTCCATCCAAAATCAAAAATAAGTTTAGAGATTAGGCTTCTCTCATCCCTTCTTTATCATCGCACCAACATCGAATCACCATCATCACATTAATAACAAAAAACTGACAACTATAAGGGATCTATAAACAAAAACAAAAAATTAAACATTAATCTTAGTAAATGTAAACTATAACTACAAATAATAAATATAAAAATAACAGATTTAAGAAAAATTACTCACATCCTAACGAGGACATTTCTCCAAAATCACCGTTTAAAGTTTTTATTAGTGTAAGAGATGAATATAGACATTGTTTTCCTATACTCGCATTCAAGCAATTGATAACGAGTTGAGTTTGTTTCAGACGAAGATGACATCATGGTTGAACGAAGAAGAAGAAGAAATAGATGAAGATTTGAAGATGATGGTGATACGATGATGGTAATGCGATGATGGTGATTTGGAGATGGTGATTCGACGATGGTGATGCGATGATAGAGAAATGAGAGAACCCTAATCCCCAAACTTAATTTTGATTTTAGATGAAGGGATTAAAACATAACACCTTCAACCTTCATTTATTTTTGAATCTATTTAATTACTTAATTTTATTTTTTTTTAATTATTTAATTTATTAATATTTCACTTGTTCGTTTGCTACATAAATATTTTTTAACAACAACTAAGGATATAGATGATTTTAAAACTAAATTGAACTTACAAGATTTAAATTGAAAAATAAATTACAAGGACGAAAATGAGAAAGGCGCGAACTTACATGGACGAATCAAATATTTAAACCTTTATATAATTTTAAGGGTAAACCATAATTTTAGTTCTTGAAAGTATAGGATGTTGTCATTTTGGTCCCTAATTCAGAAAAAAAAACTCAAGTTAATCTTTAAATCATCAAAATGTTAGTGAATTTAGTTCCTAAAGTTATAACAGTCATGAACTATTTTGACAATAAATTTTATAAACTTTTATGAAAATAAAGTATATCTTTCAAAAACTATTTTAATGATTTGATGAATATTTTTTAAAGTTTTTATTGAATCAAGATCAAATAACAGTAATGTATATTTTCAAAAATTACAAAATTAGGTTTTACTCTAATTTTAAAGAAAAAAATGTAGAATGGTACGGTGAATAATTGTCACACGAGACTAGTATGAATCATTATTGTACTCTCTTACGTTATTAATCAATGCTTTTGGTTCAAATTCAAACCTTGGCATCTTACTCTTCACCCAAATTATGTTTTATATGACAAATGAATCAGAAGAAGTTTTCCATAGTTACAAGTATTTAGACACACAACTTAGGCACACATATTTTAAAAAGATAGAAAGTATAATATTAAATAATATATATTTTAAAAATAAATAAATGATATGTATTTTTGTGTTTGTGTTTAAATGAAGTGTTCAAATAATTGTGTCCAACTAAGTATTTTTCATGTAATTAGACTTGAGGTTACGACTATTAGATTAGCATATATTTATAATTTGATTGAAATATATTGCTATGCAAATCAAGCAAAATAGAGTTGTCATCATTAATAGTCTTTGTGTTTGGTAAAAATTTATTGGGTGAGTGCGGTTACAACGTAGACTCTGGTAAAAAAATACAATTACTTTATCAATAAAGTGGAGAAAACCCTCTACTCAAAAATATATAATTGTAATATAGATGTCTCATTTTCTATCTCTACCAATCAAGTTGATGATATTGGTGTTTATATCAGAGATGATGGTAGGGAATTTGTATTGGTCAAAGTAAAATGGTTCTCTCTTCTTTGCTCAATTTATTAAGGTGAAGCACTTTGGTGGTTATCAACTCTAAAACAGATTTATGAACTTCAATTTGAGTTGATAGACTTTGAATTAGATTCGAAGAGAGTTGTCGATAATTTTCATTCTAGTAAGAAGAATATGTCTGAATTAGAGGCTAGTAATTCTTATTGTAGAGTTATTTTTCCTAGTCATTTAAAAAAATTTAGAGTTGAATTTATTAAAAGACAAGCCCATGAGACAACTCATGCATTTTCAACGATAGGCATATCTTTAGCTAGTCTATATATTTCCAATGATATCAATGAAGCCACATCATCTTTAATATGTGGCAATTGAACAATGAAGTGTATTAACATGCATATATGTTTGGATTGATACCCTATTATTTATTTATTTTTTTATTTATTTTTTTTTTATACTAAAAGACAATATTTTTTCATTCGAAATGGTTAAAATTATATCGATCAATAACAATACAATTTAAAGTCATTAAAATAAAAAATAATATATTTTTGAACAAATTCACAACACTCATATTAATAACATAAAACAACAAAATATTTACAAATGCGACAAAGTCTACAAATATGTTAAAATGAAAGTGACCAAAATACTCATGCCTCCGAAGTTGTAATGTTGACGACATCAAAATCATTGATTGAATTGAACTGCATATCGAAACAAGACGGGAAACCAAAACAATAAACAACGCTGTATTACGACGACATCATCATGACAAAACATGAAAGAAAAATTAAATGTGCAGAATCAAATTGACTCTAAACCATCTATCAAAGTGAAGAAAAAAAGAATGGAACAAAGGAGCAGCTATAGGTTAAAATTGTGCGCACATTGTTCGATGAAGAAGATTGTTTACTTTTTTCATTTTTCTTATTTTGTTTACATTTGAGAATGATTGGTGGGGGAGGAATTAGTGACTCAATTATTTCTAGTTTCTGATCAGTACATGATATATTTCCAAACTAGTGAAATGGAATTGAAGAAAAAGTTATTGCATAAGTCACTTTTTGGTCTCTAATTTTGGTTTTCTTTATGCTCTTTCCTACTAAAATAAAATACCTGTTTGATTGTTTAGAGAAACTACCCTTGTCAACTGCACACATACTTAGCTTATGTTTGGTAAGAAAAAATAGTCAATAACAAATAAATTAATTGATAGTTGATACATTTATTATAGCAGAAAACATAAAAAGTAGTTTATAGCAAACATTGAATATGTTTACTGATTAATTTGAATTGTTTGATAAAGTTAGTGGTTAAACTGATTGATAAATATAAAATGCCATAAAAAATTAATTAAGGTTTAATATTTTTTTAATTAAAATAGTGAGGATAAATTGAGGAAAAAATATAAAACGATATAAGCTATAAACTTTAAATTTAAACTATCCATTATATATAAACTATTATTTTGACTTTGTCAAAAAGACACTTAATATTATAAATTCGACATATATTATATAATTAGTTAAAAGTCCTTTTATTATGGTAAAATATGGTGAAATATCCGCCTATCACACAGAATGTGGTTCGGCACCATCCCTTAAGGAGAAACTCATTTTATTATTAAAAAAGGAGAAACTCATTTCATCTTTATACACTTGTAGATCTTATTGGCTTATATACACTTTCCACCTTGACATACAATAAATACAATAAATGTTTATATAATACATTGATAGGAATAAAATAATGATATCATTATCATTAATTAAATAAGAAGTTAGAGTTTACGCAAATTCTACTTTAAAAAAAAAAAGTACACAAATATATAATCATATATTTATATACTAAAAAAATTAAAGACACTCGAACATATCTAAATTATGATTGTTTTCTATATACTTTTTATTTTGAAATTATTGTATGATTATTTCATTTTCAACATTATAAAAAATATCTCTGTATCTACGTATATTATTAAATAATCGTTTAATTAATAATTCATCTCCTCACAGTGCTTTTAGTTACTACAAAATTTAATGAGAGAAAATTAATGCATTATGCTATCTCTAGTTACCTCTATTAATGAAGAATTTGGGTCTTTTTCAATAGTAAGTGTATTTATTTTGTTGTAAGCTTTACAGAAACATTAGTATTGATATGATTTGCACACCATAAAATTCCAATAGCTTTTGTTAGATCCACATGGGATTGTGCATTTCAACTTTCAATTATATATACCTACTTTATAGGGGGACCAAAACAAATACATATTTATGGATAAAATCATTTGTTCCTTTCACTATGAATGAACACCATTTCTTTAGTACACTAATTGACTTATTTGAAAAGGTGATGCTGTACATGATCGATCGTGGAAGTAAATCAACCTTCCTTGTAACTAGTTAGGGTGGTTGTGGTGGGTGGAATAGAAGACTGGTTCAAATCCAAAAGTTTATTCATGAATGTCTTAAAAAGCTGAATAAGACACATGACCCAAGTAATGAGTGGATATAATTCAATGGAATTGACATAGTATAATATGTTTGAAAGGGAATAAAACGTTTACTTAGAAACTTAAATATAATAAGGAACTCGACTATTTGGTGATCAAAGATAGATAAATTAAAAGATATGGTATGAAAGTGAATTATTATAAGAATTAAATAATATATATGATAGACAACATGAATATTTATTAGATGATGTGTTTCAAAGTGAATAATATTTTTTTAAGAATTAAATTTGAAATGTTATAATTTTGTAGGAATAAAAGAGATATTTAACAAAAATAATAATTCATCTTCATTTTATTATATTATAAAAAAATAATAATAAATAAATTGAATCTCTGATCAATTAGGGGTCTTGTACTATTGAGTTGGTTGTATAATTCAATATCCAACTCTGATCTCGTCATGCTAGTTTTTAACTCGATTCTCATCTAAAATAAGAGGATAAGATAAGATTTAGGATTGACACTACTATCCCAAAAGAAAGTCTACTAAAATCTTCAATTTAAATCCACAAATAAAAATTTATTTGTCATTAAAAAGACTACATTTACATAAAAAAATGTTACATATATTAAAACTTGTTTCCAACATCGTCTCACTTACTATTGAAAAGTATTAGCTAATCCCTGAATAAGCTTATCTTATCATATCGTACATATATTCTTGTCTTTGATAAGAGAATCAGAATGGTTCCACCTTGGGACTTCACATGATAACATTGTTAATATCCATGTTTCCTTTCAATCTTTGTCCGTGTTCTCCTCTGTCGTTTGCCATAGAGCGCCACCACAAGCCACCTCTTACCCTCTTATTCCTTCTTCCTCCAAACTTCTCACTTTTCCTCTATTGTTGATAAAGGTAAACCCACATTTACAATACTTTTTTATTTTCAATCTTATGCATATAATATTTGTTTTATTACTGTAATGAAAGTTTGTTGAGTTTGAATTTGTGTTAATGGAGAAAACTCCATTGTTAGGGTTTGGTAGTGCTTATTTGGGGTTATAGGATGATAAATCTAAATGTGAGTATTGGGTCTATTTTATTAGAAACAAATATGTAAATTTGATGCAATAATTGATTTCAGACGTTTGTTTAGTCTTGTTGTAATGTGAAGTCCGTGACATTTGTAAAATTTAAGTGTCATAATATATTTTTAACGCAAGCATTCAAAAATGCAAAGATCTTAAAGTTTATGATTTTTACATACCCAGATTCAATGAGAAAGCCATAGTACTTTTACAACAAATTGATAGAATAAAGTTGTTACTATAACCTTTGCCTTTTCACTTGTTAGCTCTTAAAAATTGGTAGTTACTATAATTTATTTTAGGCAAATAAAATGGAAGGTTATGAACCTATAAAATTCTTACATTCTCCCACTTGGCCTAAAATTTAATAAAACCAATACATAAACATTATACATAAAATTCTTGTATCAAATCTCAAGCATGTGAATACAAAATTAACTTAATATAATAAAACACTAAGTGTGACTTATAGCTGTCATGTATTATTATTTTTCAAAACACACTTCCTTTGATATAAGCTCAAACACTAGTGCTCTACTATACAAGTACTTAAGCACCACATAAAATATCATTATGATCTCGTAAATGTTTCTAAGATATTCTAGTTATAAATCATAATTAAACGTGCACAATAACTGGAAACAAATTATAAAGATTCATAATTGTATAATCATTATATGTACATTTTCCTTAAATGTATTTGGTTGTAAATTTTCAATGACTTAGCAATAGTGTCAACTATTGGAACCAAGTTGGTTTTCCACGTATAGTTTTGATGTCAACAAAAGTATTTTACGAGAACAATAAATTTGGATTAATGATTTTATTAAGTATGCAAAAATTGGAAGAAGAAAATTAGAGGAAGATACCAGAGGAAAGTCACTAGAGGAAGTGACTAAATGATGAGATCAGATGAATGCCTTTGAAGCTTTTGCATGTCTCTGATGTTCACAAATTCAGCATTCCTCTAAAGAGTTCATATCAAGGTATAATTAATTCGGAAGAGATTGTTCAAATAACAAATTCAAAGCTCACAATCCGCTGATCAAAATGGTGCAAAAGACTCCAAATGTTGCCTCTGATATGCAGCTTCTAATGTTGTACTGACTCTGAAGTTTCAACTAGAAGATTTGCCCAATGCCACTAATTATAAGTCATGCAATTATGCCTTTGACTATCATTATTCAAGAAACACAACACACAAGAAAGTCAACGCCTCTGATGGAAAGTCAATGACTAAAATTGAAAGAATTAAGTATGAAAAGAATACTTAGTCGAGTCAAAAACTTTTGAAGACCCAAGAACAATCTGAATCCATTCAACTCAAATCAAGCAAGAGTATGAAAGATGATTCATGTTTTTAAAGACATTATAAAATAAGATTTCATTAAGATTTATAACTGAAGAAAATCTTTTACCAAGTTGAAAAGAAGGTATGATCAAGAGTTGAAGAAGATATGATCAAGATCATATCAACAAGAAAATATGAATTATTTACAAGAAGATTTGATCAAGATTTATCTACAAGAAGATTTTATCAAGATTTATCACAAGAAGATATGAATTGCTTACAAAAAGATTTGATCAATATTTATCACAAGAAGATATGAATTATTTACAAGAAGATTTGATCAAGATTTATCTATAAGAAGATATGATCAAGAATTGTTTACAAGAAGAAACACTCACAAGAAGATACATTTATTTTTGCAAAGATATTATTCAGATTTTCCAAGGACAAAGGAGAAACCCTAACTTATTCTATAAATAAATACTCAAGGCTGAAGAAGAAAATAAGAGTATTCACAAGCACAAAGTTTCCTAATAGTTCATAAGGTTAAGGTCTAGAGAAACACTTGCTCAATGGAACTATTTTCTAAGTGTTTTCTAATGTGAGAGTCATTGCTACAATCAACTTGTTATAAGCAAACCAACTTGTTCAAAACTCTTGTAACCCAGCTCGATAGTGGCTTTCGTGTTCCTCGAGCAATTTGTAGGTTTTTAGGTTGTGTTGAGAAGACTTGGCTTGAAGAGTAGGTGTTTGTGTTCCTAAAAAATTCTTTAGGTGTTAGATTGTTTTGATAAGGCTGCTTGTAGGGTCATATGTTGTGTAATTCATGTTTTGAATTAGTGGATTAAATCTTTCTATGTGAGAGGATTGGACGTAGCGACCAAGTTGGTGGTGAACCAAGATAAATTCTTATGTCACTTTAATTATGTAATTCTTGTTTTATTTTTGTATCTGATCACTTAAACCGATTGCTACTACTTTTATTCTAAGTAAGTCACTGAACCCGAACTAGTTTTAAATAAATTAAAAAAAGAATCCAACTTAGTCAAACACAATTCAACTCCACTTCTCATGTTTGCACCTTCATCAACTACTCTAAGCCGTGAAACAAAATTTTGAAGCCATAGTGCTTGTTGAAGTAGCAATAAAAATTTACAAGGAAAGGGTGTTTGAATTGTAAATTCACCCTTTTACAATTTTTTGTTAAAACTGTAAAATTTTAACTCAAGATTGATCTTGGTTGTGAAAACAGAAAACAAAGAACGTTCTTGGTTATGAAACCAGAAAAAGAAGAACGTTCTTGGTTAGTAATATAACCAATGTCAAGTGAGTGATAAATAAATGGAGATAAGGGAAAAAGAATTCACACATCAATATATCATGGTTCACCAAACTCAGGCTAGTCTAGTCCTTACAACCGTGAGATTTTCACTATGTGCTTCAGAACCAAGAATGTTCTCCTTCACACCTTTTCTTTTGTTCACACCTGGATCAATTACAATCTTCACCTTTCAAACTAGAAAGGATTTTTACAATCACCTTTCAGCCTTGAAAGAATTTTTACAAACACACTCAATCTAACATAAAAGATAGACTTGAGTTACAAATGATGTGTATGATAAAAGTGGTTGGGATCTTGAAACTTCTCAACACTTGTTTGAGATAAATGAAAGATAAGCTCAGTAAATAATGATTCACAAATATAGTGAAGAGAGCTGGAGTTTGCTTGAAGAGTTTTTCACTTGTTCTTACTTGTACAAGTATTGGTAGATTTGTAAATTGAACTTTTGCCTTCATCTTCCAATTGATCTTCAATTTATAGATATTAAAAGGCTTTGAATATTCATTTTAAAATGAATATAGTCGTTGGGCACACTTCCCAAGTGTTAGATATATTTTGACTTGTTCTTACTTGTACAAGTATTGGTAGATTTGTAAATTGAACTTTTGCCTTCATCTTCCAATTGATCTTCAATTTATAGATATTAAAAGGCTTTGAATATTCATTTTAAAATGAATATAGTCGTTGGGCACACTTCCCAAGTGTTAGATATATTTTAAAGCAATTAAACATGTGTTTGTTTGGTGTCCAGAACGTCATTGACAATCGAAGAACGTTCTTGCTTTGGGTTTGATAGAAAACGTGAGTGAGTGAGTGATGAGCTGTCAACTGACAGTTGAGTACTGTTTCATATCAGAATTATGCAGAGCTTTCTACAGAATATTGTATGTACAATGTACTTGTGTCCTTGTTCACATCTCATCAATTTGGAGACTGATATTGAGCTTTATGTTGAATATTGTATATCAATGTACTTGAGTTTCACCGTTGATTTGAGCAGTCTTGATACTCATTATATTATGGTTTGAATTGTGGAAAATGATTTGTTATAATTCTCCCTTAAAAAGAGAATAACCAAAATGTTCTTTTGTAAAACAAGAACATTTCGTTTCTGTTTAGTATGAGTGCTGGATTTTGACACTTCTAGAAGGTGCAAACACGAAAAGGGGGGTTGAATTGAATTTGCCAAAGTTGATAATTTTTTTTAATTTGATGAAGATTGGTTGATTTTTATGAATTGCTTAGATAAGATGCAATCGGATTTAGAAGCAGTAAACAATGAAAGTATAAATAATTTGACACATACATTTATTTTGGTTCACCATTTACTTGACTACATCCAGTCCCTTCATTCAGAATGCTTTAATCCACTAATTCAAATAACTTGAATTGCAAAGCACCTTACCCTCCAAGCCAATATTCCCAAACAACTTGACAACCCCAGACTTTTGAGGAACTAACCACCTTGATATTGTCGAGTCCAGTTTGTCCGCAAAAAAAAAGAGTCGCCACCAATTTTATTTTTATTAAAGGAAAAATTGGATAAAACCAAAAATAATATTTTTGAATCGAAAATTTGGATTCGGGAGTCGATTACGAGTAGGGAAGTATTATCGCCCTACAACGTCCGTTAAAACGGTTACCTTATAATTAATTATATACAAACTATTTATTTATTTATTTTTACCCCAAAAAGAATAATAAAAAATTAAATTATTTACATTAATGAAAGAAAAAAAAATATTTGTTTTATTAATTTGGTTTGACAAGGGAAAGACCTTGCTCCTACGTATCCCCAGGTGCAATAGGGAAATCAAAACTCACGTAGTTCTTGAGTAGAAAATATTTATGTGTTACCGATTTTATTATTATTTTTATTTATATATGTATCAAAAAATAAAAATAAAAATGTAATAATAGTAATAATGATGATAATAATAATAATAATAATAATAATAATAATAATAATAATATTTATTCATAGATTATATCTTCTATATTTGTTTTAAA
>NC_021165.2:41074722-41075439 GCF_000331145.2 Cicer arietinum
CATCCGGCGGCCGCGACCATTAATTCTAATCCTAAGGGTGAAAACATTTATTTGTTGTTATGATTTTTTTTTAGTTATAAAGACGTATTATGAATATTATATTACAATATGGTGCAATTTATTTTCTCGGCCTATAAACATCAATTGGTTATATTTTTTTATTATTTTTTTGTGTTGCAAAGAAAACAATTTTAGGATTAAACGATTCTTTAAAAAATAAAAGCTTAACACATGAGTTTACTTTTTACAAACAGGAAAAAAAAATAGAAAGCGAAATAAAATATATTTAAAAAAAAAAGATACAGAAACAAAACAAAAGACTAATAAGCAGAAAATTAGAGAAAAAAAAAATAAGAAAAATGATACCTTACTCCTGAATTGTTGTTTTGCTAGACCGATTTTTTCAAGATTAGATTTTCTTCTTCTCTTTTATCTACTAATCTCTCTATTTTTTATGTGCTCTCAATTTACGTTTCGAATTATGTCCCCCCCTCTTTGTCTTCTTGTGGCCGACTATTTATAGACTTTTGGGTATAGATTTCAAAAGACAAAAGAATAATTGTCAATTGATTACCATTAATCTATTTTTTTTTTGCTTCTTTTCTTTTAATTGGCCACAATTATACCGATTCTTATTGCTATTGATTCATTTCTTCGGTTTTCTTTTCTATTCAATTGATCACCATTATTCTGATTTTTATGACCATCAATCAATTT
>NC_021165.2:41075666-41076310 GCF_000331145.2 Cicer arietinum
TTTATATTTCTTCACATATATTTATATATTTATTATTATTATTATTATTATTATTATTATTATTATTATTATTATTATTTCCTTTTTAATAAATAGTAAAAATCGGACAAAAGTAGGTGTCAACAGCTGCCCCTCTTTACTTAGAATTTTCTTGAGAATCAAAGTAAAAATAAGTAATGATAACAAATTCTAATTTTGTCCGAAAAATAATTTTTAGAAGAATTCGTTTCGTTTTCCCGACTTCAAGATGCGAGTCATTTTCTCGGCTTCGGGTGCTTATTTCTTTTCAATTTTTCATTTATTTTGATCATCATTGCATCGATTTTTATGACCATCAATTCATTTCTTTTCATTTTCCTTTATTTTTATTTCTTATTATTATTTTTATATTTTAGAAAATAGTTTGAACAAAAATTAGAAGCAAACAAGAACCGAAAACACTTGTGATTTTTAAAAGCTTATATCCATCATTATTTATTTTTATTTTTATATTTATATTTATTCATATATATTTACATATTTATTATTATTATTATTTCCTTTTTTAATAAAAAGTAAAAATCGGACAAAATTAGGTGTCAACAACTGCCCCTCTTTACTTAGAATTTACTTGAGAATCAAAGTAAAAATAAGTAAAGATAACA
>NC_021165.2:41076679-41079281 GCF_000331145.2 Cicer arietinum
GTTTTCTCGGCTTCGGGTGCGAGTCGTTTTCCCGACTTCAACATGCGGGTCGTTTTCTCGGCTTCGGGTGCGAGTCGTTTTCCCGACTTCAACATGCGGGTCGTTTTCTCGGCTTCGGGTGCGAGTCGTTTTCCCTACTTCAACACGCGAGTCGTTTTCTCGGCTTTAAATTTACAAAGTTTCATGAATGAATGAATGAATATGTCGGTTTTTATTAATATTTTTATTGGACACGACCATTCAAATCACGAATGAGAAAAAATACTTATACTTTTTTTTTTAACGTGATATCTTTGATCACTTTTTTTTTTGTCCTCTTCTATTTTTCCTTTTCTTTCGTTCTTTCTATTTTCTTTGAAGAAGAAGAATTAATATTGTGATGTGAAGTTGGATCTCATGTGTTGTCTGCCTTGTATTGTAAACAACCTATACTATATCCGATTTTATTGCAATTCATTATTTCGAGGTATGGTATATGTTTTACTTTCAAATACTTCTCATGCCATAGTTTAATCCATATTGTCAATTCTATCCTTACGACTATATATTTTTTGTTTTTTATTTTTTTTGTTATTTGTCTTCTTCTCTCAGGCCGCTCTTTCGGGTTTTCAATCCAACAAATATTTTTTGTGTACCCTAATTTTTGCCAAGGTCGCCCTTTCAGGTTTTCAACCTAGCGAAAGGGAGGATTAAATTCATTACTTAAGTGTGATATTTTTTTACGATGTCAGAGTTTAAAGGGAGGATTAAATCTTTTATATCCATATTTGTGAGGATAAAAGCCCTACCTAAGAAAGCTTTCTTCATGACGTATGGGCCCTCATAGTTAGGGGGTCCATTTCTCATGAAAATCCTTTTGAATGGGTAAGATTTTTTTTTTAGCACCAGGTCTCCTTCCCGGAATTCTCGAGGACGTATTTTTTTATTATACGTTTTTTTCAGTCTTTTCTGATATAATTGCCCATGACATAAGGCCGCCAACCTTTTTTCTTCAATTATATTCAATTGATCGAATCATATTTATACCCATTACGAATCCTCTAGTTTGACTTCCATTAATATTCTTAGCAAGGGGATTTCTACTTCAATGGGTAGCACAACCTCAATCGCATATATTAGGAAAAAATGGGTTGCCCCGATTAAAGTGCGTATCGAGGTGCGATACCCGTGTAGTGGCAATGACAACATCCCATGCCAATCTTTGTATGTTACAACCATTTTCTAAATAACTTTTTTTTAATGTTTTTATGTTACATTATTCGTTCCACGCAACTGTTTGATTTTTTCCGTAAAAGTTTAAAGGTCAATTCACAAGTGGCAGTTAGTTCTGATATAAATCTTGAAATATAATTTAGTCTCCCAAGAAAACCACGAACCTCTCTCTCTGTACTTTGGGGAGCCATTTCCAAAATGGCTCGAAGATTATCAGGGTCAACCTCTATTCTTTTATGACTAACCAAAAATTCTAACAATTTTCCCGATTGTACGCCTAAAGTGTATTTGAAAGGGTTAAATTTTAGCTTGAACTTTCTGAATCTTTCAAAGAGTTTCTTTAGATCAATCACATATTTTTCTTTTGTTTGTGACTTAGCAATCATGTTATCTACATAAACTCCTATCTTCTTATGTATCATGTCATGGAATAGAGTTACAGTAGCTCTTTGGTAGGTTGCCCCAACATTCTTTAGACCAAAAGACATTACCTTGTAACACAATGTTCCATAAGTAGTGAAGAAAGTTGTTTTTTCCATATCACAGGTAGCCATCTTGATTTGATTATATCCTTAGCAACCATTCATAAAGGAGAAAAAGTGAATGGCGAGCCATATTGTCATCCAAAATATCGATGTGAGGTAACGAGAAATCATCTTTAAGACTAGCTTTGTTAAGGTCCTTATAGTCGACACACATTCGAATTTTGCCTTCCCTTTCAACACCGGTACAATATTGGCTATCCATCGGGGATAATTTGCCACATCAAAGAACCCACAAATTGTTTTTTTTTACCTCTTTATTCGCCTTAATTCTTGTTTAACCGAAGAAAAATAGGTTTTAAGGGAAATTTATGCTCCATTATGCTAGTATCCAAACCATACATATTCTGATATGACGAGATAAAAATATCTTTGTATTCCTGTAGAAGTTGGATTAGTTGATGATATACTTATTTCTTTAAGATAGTGTCGACTTTAACTTCCTTTCTATTTTCTGATTGGTTCCTTATGGGGCATGATTCCCTTAGCTTCTTGTTTTACCGATTTTAACAATTCTAGGGGAAATTAAAAATCTTCTTCATTATCTTTTATTGCCAGATTAGTAAGATGGTCAAAGTTATGTGGCTGGATTTTAGTACAATCATCTATTAATGGATTATTCTCAAATATAGGAATTGCATTGAATACTATAGGCAACTTGATTGTCTCCCCATTCTTGATTTCTGCTTTTGCATTATATGGACGAACCCAATTAGCATCACCGATCGAAAGATCATCTCTAACTATTGCAATATGAGTTTTGTTTGTCTTTGATGCATTTTGGAAACTATGTTGAATGTCACAGATGGGAATCATTTCGGATCTAGGATATCAATTTTAAATCCGAG
>NC_021165.2:41080014-41081624 GCF_000331145.2 Cicer arietinum
ATTTCTAGTGTTTGGAAGGAGGTCTCCAGAGCTTACTCTATTATCTCAACGTACAGTGTGGTGGAAAACTTACTCACCAACGAGTCTTCCTCTTCTGACACGATTATCAGCTGGTCATATACCATATGCTTTACCTTTTGATGTAGGGTTGATGGCACCATATCGGTAGAATGGATCCATGGTCTTCTCAATAAGCACTTATATGCGGGTATGATATCCATCAAATGAAACGTGATTTCAAAAGTGACCGGACCTATTTGCATTGGGAGTTCAATTTATGCCATCATTTCTCTATGACTCCCATCGAAAGCTTTAACAAGGACTCCTTATATCAAATGATCGAGGCACATTACTGATACGTGCAACGCTTTGTTATGGTCTCTCTTCGACAGACAGTTCATCATCTATGAAGGTTAGATGATTGTTAGTAGTAATGTTATTTACGATGCCTCCAAATTTGTCAAAAGTGATATCTTGAGTGACGTGAGCTTTATTTAGTATTTTAAGTAATAGCTTCCTATGGGACTCAGAATTCATCATCAAATATATTAATCAAGTTTTTGTGGGGGCGACTTAGTTCTTAAATTAGAGGCTGAAGGCCAATCATCCCAGCTTATAAATCAGAGGATGAGGGCCAATCATCCCTGCTCTTAAACCAGAGGATGCGGGTCAATGTCCTGTCTCTTAAATAATAGGGTGTGGGTTAGTGTCTCAGATTTAAATTTAACCACTAAATATGAAATGTCATGAATGCATTTAATGAATTGACATTTTCCTTCATTTTCATCTTTTTTTATTTTTTTTGTTTTTTTGCAATCAACTTTTTTTCAATATTTTTTTATTTCTTTCACCTCTTCACGAACATGATCCTAGACTAATGGATGAAAAATGTGCATCACTTCAAATAAATAGTGGTGATTGTCCTTTTGATCTTTGAAGAGATTTTTTCCTTACATCATCGGCATAATCTTTAGTTGCCACTGCCTTACATGTAAAGACATCATACTAGTTTTGGCCTCTTTACATTCACATAATTTGTGCCCCAACATATGATTATCATAAAAATGCATTTTGACAAAAAAGATTTATAACACAAGAAAGTAGTGAATGAAGGTTCAGACAATGATATTTAATGAGAAAATATATGGTACAAAAAAATGATTCATAGAAAGAAAAGAAGATAAGGTGATCTAATGTGGGTAAATGACCCAATTTGTTAGTAATTTTTCATAAAAGAAGTGTGCTAATAAATCATTCCACAATTTCAATAGCGTTATTGACCCACTTTGGAGGATATGATTTGCCTCAATTTATCTTCACAACCTTTCAGAATATATTGACTCGACTTCGATCCGTGTAAGCCATATTATTTGCACATTTTCCTTTATAACTTCTTCATTCTATTTATTTTTTTTTTGCCCTAATTTTTAACCAGGTAGCCCTTCTGGGTTTTTTTACCTAGCAAGTCTTTATTCGACTTTATATCCTCACTTTTCCCAGGTTGTCCTTTTGGATTTTCTGCCTCGTTGGTATTTACTTATTTTTGTACCCTAATTTTTGCCTAGGTCGCCCTTTCAGGTTTTCAACCTAGCGGGTATTCATTATTATTT
>NC_021165.2:41082324-41083610 GCF_000331145.2 Cicer arietinum
ACGTTAACTGCATGTCCCAACATATTGAGGTCCATCCAAATAAGGGATTTTATTTTTATCGTTCTTATCCCATTCAGTGGAATTAATAGCATGACTGAAATTATGTAATGAAATCTTAGCAAACTTATTTATAATTGAACTACTTACAAATATGTATGGTACATGGTTAGAATAAGAGAAAGACATATAATGTTGGGTAATAAATGGTTAAATATATGAGGGGTAGAAAGGAAGAGACAACAAAATGCATTTAGTGATATTCATAATATTAAGGAAACAAAAGTGTGTCAATATAAGAAAGTATCGTAAGACTTTATATTTATCAATATTATTGGTGCTGTAGAATTAAAATTCACAAGAGAAACTGATAATATCTTAATTGTCGACTTTGCCCCTTGGATATACTCATTAAATGTATGCAATATCATCAATGTCTTCAACATAATGTTTAGTTGAGGTTTTTTTTCAATTGTCCTTGAAGGTTCACACAAGACTTGATATTTTTCTTTAGATTGGTGAAATTTTTTTCATGACATTAATTAAAGTAGTAAGCGATAATGATATCATCAATGTCTTCAACATAATGTTTAGTTGAGGTTTTTTTTCAATTGTCCTTGAAGGTTCACACAAGACTTGATATTTTTCTTTAGATTGGTGAAATTTTTTTCATGACATTAATTAAAGTAGTAAGCGATAATGATGAAAGTTCAACATAGACGACCCAACTTCTAGAAGTTCACCTGTGGTGAAAAGTCAAAAAAGGTATGTTCATGACTTAGAAGTAGGGGGGAGAATGAAGATGAATCTCATTAGTATCATGTTCAAATCTTGTAGACAAGTTACTTGAGGTAGACCTAGACTAAAGATAAAAATTGTTGGACTTATGAAATCAAAGGGTAAACATGAGTTCTACGTATTCATCCATGATTCAGATAATCTTGTTAGACTTATTGATGTTCATCCATGATATAGACATAGCGTCTTTTAGTTGATCCAGATAGCATTTGTATGTTTCAATTCATCCATGATTTTAGCTAGAGAACATGTTCGATAAGGGTGTCATGATACTTTTTTCTTTATTTTTTGCGTTTTTTCCCATTTTTTTTTTCTTGAAGGAAAATGTTATGAGAATGTAAGAAAGTGAATGCAATGATTATGCATTTAATTGAAATATTTTATTACCTCCTAATATGCAATCACTTTTTCTAAAAAATGAAGAGAAGAAGAAAAACATGTTGTAAAATAAAATAAAAGATGAAACATGCATGATTATGCAATGCATTATG
>NC_021165.2:41084558-41093444 GCF_000331145.2 Cicer arietinum
ATAATAATAATAATAATAATATTTATTCATGGATTATATCTTCTATATTTGTTTTAAAGTAAATAAAAAAAATTAACTTTTCTTTTTAAAAAAATATCGTAATGTGGCGGTATGTGAACGAGACAGATGGACACGACGGTGAAATAAACTGTTAAATTATTTGCTCGTACGTTGTCGGATATGTCGCGACACAAAGGCCACCCACGATTGAGAGTGAGTAATATAGTGCGGTGAATGAGGATGAATTTCATCCGGCGGCCGCAACCATTAATTCTAATCCTAAAGGTGAAAACATTTATCTGTTGTTATGATTTTTTTATAGTTATAAAGACGTATTATGAATATTATATTACAATATGGTGCAATTTATTTTCTCGGCCTATAAACATCAATTAGTTATATTTTTTATTATTATTTTTGTGTTGCAAAGAAAACAATTTTAGGATTAAACGATTCTTTAAAAAATAAAAGCTTAACAAATGAGTTTACCTTTTACAAACAGGAAAAAAAAATAGAAAGCAAAATAAAATATATTTTAAAAAAAAGATACAGAAACAAAACAAAAGACTAATAAGCAGAAAATTAGAGAAAATAAAATAAGAAAAATGATACCTTACTCCTGAATTGTTGTTTTGCTAGACCGATTGTTTCAAGATCAGATTTTCTTCTTCTCTTTTGTCTACTAATCTCTCTATAGACTTTTGAGTATAGATTTCAAAAGACAAAAGAATAATTGTCAATTGATTACCATTAATCTATTTTCTTTTTTTTTCTTTTCTTTTAATTGGCCACAATTATACCGATTCTTATTGCTATTGATTCATTTCTTCGGTTTTCTTTTCTATTCAATTGATCCCCATTATTCTGATTTTTATGACCATCAATCAATTTCTTTTCGGTTTTTTTTTTTCATTTATTTTGATCATCATTGCATCGATTTTTATGACCATCAATTCATTTCTTTTCAATTTCCTTTATTTTTATTTCTTATTATTATTTTTATATTTTAGAAAATAGTCTGAACAAGAATTAGAGGCAAACAAGAACCGAAAACATTTGTGATTGTTAAAAGCTTATATCCCTAATTATTTATTTTTATTTTTATATTTCTTCACATGTATTTATATATTTATTATTATTATTATTTCCTTTTTAATAAAAAGTAAAAATCGGACAAAATTAGGTGTCAACAGATTTGTTATAATTCTCCCTTAAAAAGAATATAACCAAAATGTTCTTTTGTAAAACAAGAACATTTTGTTTCTGTTTAGTATGAGTGCTGGATTTTGACACTTCTTGAAGGTGCAAACACGAAAAGGGGGGTTGAATTGGATTTGCCAAAGTTGATAATTTTTTTTAATTTGATGAAGATTGGTTGATTTGTATGAATTGCTTAGATAAGATGCAATCGGATTCAGAAGCAGTAAACAATGAAAGTATAAATAATTTGACACATATATTTATCTTGGTTCACCACTTACTTGGCTACATCCAGTCCCTTCATTCAGAATGCTTTAATCCACTAATTCAAATAACTTGAATTGTAGAGCACCTTACCCTCCAAGCCAATATTCTCAAACAACTTGACAACCCCAGACTTTTGAGGAACTAACCACCTTGATCCTACAAGTCAAGTCTTCTCCTAACAACCCTATAACCCCAAATTGAAGAAGGAACTAAACCACTATCGGGTTGGATACAAAAGATTGGAACTTGATTAGTTGTTCCTAACAAAGTTGATGATAATAATAACTCTCATATTCTAAGAAAAGAACACTCAGAAAATATTTCTAATCGGAACAAGTGTTTCTCTCTTTGAACTCTAAAAACAATTGAGAACTTTGAGCTTGAGTTACTCTTTTCTGCTTTTCGATGTTTTTCTCCTTCAACCTTGAGTGTATTTATAGTGAAAATTTGGGCTTCAATTTAGTCCTTGTTTAATTTTAAATTGTATTTTGTTCAGATTGAGTTTGTAAATTTTTCAGATTGATCATGTTCCTATTTTGTGTAGATTGACTTTGTAAATTCTTCAAATAAAATCTTCTTCAAAACTTCATCAAATGTTGATCAAATCTTCTTCAAATGTTGACCATATCTTCCTTTCAACTTGGTCAAATATTTTCTTCAATTATAAATATGAATCAATCTTATTTTAGTTTTTCATCAATTATAATTTTGAATCAAATCTTATTTTAAATTTTCTTTAATTATAAATTTGAATTAAATCTTTATTTTAGATTTTCTTCAATTATAAATTTGAATCAAATCTTATTTTAGATTTTCTTCAAAAACATGAATCTTCTTTCATACTCTTTGAAGTCAAATATATTGTTTTGATAAAATACTTTTGTTAACATCAAAACTCTAAATGTAAAAACAATTTGGTTCCAACACTCTTGACACTTGTTTCATGCCAAGCTTTTCTGTTATGTACGTGTGTCAGTGATGCAGTGACTTTATCATTTTGTCCAGTTTGTACTTGCTTACTTTAGCCATCAACTTTGGGGATTAGTCTTGCTTTTTATTCTTGATGCATTACTTTTCTTTTTTGTTGATCTTATGGAAATAATATGTTCAAAATGATCTTGAGTATATAAATATGTTACTTTGTAATGAATAATGGTGATTTGCAATGTAGATTGATTTATTTTCATAGCCCAGATCAATCTTGAATTAAAGAAGACTTTGCTTGTTGTAAACCAGAATATTGTCAAAACCAAAACATTCTTCGTTTTCATACTACTGTCCAGAATGATCTTCGTTTTTCAGACTGTTATCCAGAATGATCCTCGTTTTTTAGAATATTGTCAAGAATTTTTGTTTTTTTTTGTTTAATAACTAGAATATTCTTCATTTCTCAATTTTGATCTTGCTTCTGATTTATAGCATAGTGTGATCATTGATTGTTGTATGAATGTATTTGATCATCTTTTTTATGAAGATGCTATCTTGAAGATGTAATAATCATTCTCTTGAATGATTGACATATGATACATTCCTTTTGAGATTATTTCATTATTGAGTGGATACATATGCACTTTGATGAAGTGAATGGCTTCTTGCTTGTTCACTTATGCAATTCATGTTCCTTAAACAAAACTCAAGTGAATCATTAGTAAACCACCATTCATAAAACTTAATCATTTTTTCATAAGGTTTGTTATCATTAAAACATACATCAAAATTTTTTTTGCCTCAACACTTGTATTGTAGTGTAAGACCCATAATTTTAAAGTATACTTTATGTATTTTTGTGTATTTTGGATATTGACTCGGAGGCTTTTTAGCCAAAGTTATTAATATTTTGGAGTTTATATGATCAAAAAAGATATTTTGATGCCGATTAGAATTACTCGTCGATGAATAAATTAAATTAACTGCGGTGAATCTTTTACGAAGAATTTAATGCGTTATGGGTGAAATGGTAAATTAACAAATATCTAGATATTTTGAGATATTTGTTAATTATAATTAATATATATAATGAATATATGTTTGGAGGGAAAGGAAAAAGGAAGGAAAAGAAGAAAGAAAAGGAAATAGAAGGAAAAGAAATAGAAAGGAAGGAAAAAGAAAGAAAGGAAAAGGGAAAGAAAGAAAATCACAATTCCATCTTCTTCCTCTGCTGCCTCGCGTGACCCATTCTCCCTCCTTCTCCCATTTTCATTTTTGTTGCTTCCTTTTCTTCAAGAAACCAACTTAGAAACTTTGAAAAGTAGCATATCAAATATTTCTTTCAATAGTTGCAACATATATAATATTAAAAAAAAAAGAATAATTTTTTTTTAAATGTGTGATATGTTGTTATTATAATCTCTAAATTTATTAAAATTATAATCAAATTTTCAAATGTCTCTTTTATTAATAATTTTACAAATTAAAGTGACTAGTAAAAAAAATATATTTTATTATTAAATTAACAAACTAAAAATATGTTTAAAAATCAAAATAACTAATAAAAAACGCATTTAAACGTTGTTTTTATAATTGTAATATATTTAAATGTTATTATATTAAAACACCACACACATTTAAATAAATAAAAAATTAAATACTAACAAGTGTCATGTGCTCCAAGAATGCTTGTTAAATATTTAAAGATAGAAATATTACAATAAAAAATAAATTAAAAATATGTATTCAACTAATGAAAGCTCAAATTTGTTATTTCCAATCCAAAATTTATACTTTTGTATTTTTAATAAGTTTCATTAAGACGCTTTGACACTTGTTAACATGATTTTTTTAAAAGATATCAAAACATAGACACAATCTATAATGTAAATTTGTCTTTATTCTTTTTGTTTATCATATAATTTATTTTTCAATGTATTAAGTATTAAAGTTATTTTTAAAAATAAGTGTAAGCCATTGCTTACACATCCATAAACATGGGTTCATCCCAATATACCCATGAATAAGGTATTTGTGTCATTAGAAATTATAATAATAATAATAATAATAATAATAATAATAATAATAATAATAATAATAATAATAGAAACAAATTTTTAATATTTTAACTGCCCACTTAATGATATGAAAGCAAGATTAAAATTAAATTTCCTCAGAAATCAAAATATGATTGGATGCCTTTACCATCTCTTACTCTTAATTTCAGAATCGGATTATTTGTCCTGTTGCGAAAAATCGATTAAACCATAAATAATTATGTAGAAGGACAATTTATTTTTCATCCTATATATATATATATATATATATATATAAAGCAATAATAATATATATTATTTATAAACAAATAAATAAATAAATAAAAAAGCAATAATAATGAGATTGGTCTAAAACGATTTCTATTTGATTTTCTGGACTTCTTTTAACGATATAAATCCTAATTTTGAAGTTGAACAAAAGTATATTTTTTTAATAATGCTTTTGATTTATTATAAAATTATATATTTAATGTATCATATGTTTCAAACATATTTGATATTATTTTTTTTAACAAAAAAATATTTGATACTGATAATTTTTGCATGTTATATGTGTTAAGACTGAAAGTATGTGTATTAATCAACTTGTTTATTCATTAGATTAACTTGCCTTATATTACAACAATACGAAGGTTAGGTAGTTATAACTATCAACTGCCACTAACAGAAAACTACACTTATATGAAAATAGTTAACATACCCTCCCTTGAACTCAAAATATCTAAAAAAAAATTAACTTCACCAATACTATCACAAATTAGTTATCAGTAATCTTACAATCAGTTTACAATATCATTAATACACGACATGCCTAGAAATTTCCTAAATTTCTCAAGTGACTCTAACAAGAGGTTTTTTAGTTGATATAAATTTTTTTGAGTAAAAACTACTCTTAACTTGTTTTTTCTTTGCACAAGCTTCACATATTTTCTCTTTATCAAAGTTTAGTTTAGGAAGTCCTCTAACAAGATCTAACTTTGATAAATTTGAAATTGTTTTCATACTCACATATTCAGTTCTCTTATGTCATAGAGATTCAACTCGTAGTTCTTCAATGTATAAAACATAGAAATTTTTCTTTCTAGATGCAGAAAACAAAATCTCACCAGAGTTTGTCATTCCCACTTCACATATGTTTGGTTTGAAAATACCTTCAAAGCTATTATCACAAAGTTGACTAATGATTAGAAGAGTATGTTTCAATCCCTCAACATATTGAACATCATTGATTTTGGCAGAATTTACTTTACCTATGGTACTTTTTTCTTTGATTTTTGATTGATCATTGTTTCCAATGTTACTGATCCTCCATCTTTTTTAATGAAGAACAAAATACTTTGTTTATCTCCTGTCATATGTCTTGAATAGCCATTGTCCAAGTATCGTGGCTTTTTATTGATACTTCGAGAACCATCATGTATTTGATTTACATAATTTTTAGGTACTCATTTGGTCTTAGATCCTTGGGGGTTAGTTCTCCTTGTTGTATTTGATTTTTTAAAATAACATTGTGATTTATAATGTCCAATCTTTAAACAGAAAGAGCATTTACTTATTGAAGATTGTCTGTTTGCATAACGTTCTTGGGTTTTAAATGACCCTTTTGGTTTCAGTTTTTCATCCCTTTATTTGAAATAGCAGACATATTCTAAATGTCCAATATTCTTACAGTATGAACATTTTATTTTGCATTTGTCATCATTTCTTTTTCATAAAAAAAAATCTCAAACATTTTTGAAAAAATAATATTGACTTATCTATATAAAAACTGATTATAAGATAAAAAGTAAATAGAGATAAGGGAAGATATATCACACAAGGATATATCTTGGTTCACCCAACACGAATTACGTCCAATCCTCACACTTGTGAGATTTTCCACTAAGTGCTCAAAACAAGATCGTTATAGGTTTTCACACAGCTTTTATATATCAAACTTGATCTTATACAAAGTACTATTTTTCTACCTAGAAAGAATTTTCAGATGTTATCTTACACTTTTTCATAAAGGATTTTACAAACTACCTTTTAAAACATAAAAGGATTTTTACAAACTACTCGAGCTATGTCAACAATATAGCCTTGAGTTACATAGTAATGATTTTTGAGATCGTTAGAATATGAGTATGCTTAACTCGTGTTTGAGAATAGATTCTAAATTTTAGAACTTAGTGAGTACTGATTCTAATATCAAACTAAGAATAGAGCTGAAACTTAGAGATGATTGAGAAGCTCAAGGAAATTCAAGTATGATTGAATGATTGATGTATTGCTTTGCACTTGAAGCTCTGGTATGTTCTTCATCTTGAGGCTTTATTTATAGGCTTCAAGAGGGATTGTGACAGTTCATTTGGTCATTGTAAATAGTCCAGATGTCATGACTAAGTGAGTGGATAAGATCATCCATAAAGCAAGAATGTTCTTGCTGAAAATAGGAATGTTCTTGTGAACCAAGAACGACCTTCGATTTTGCCTTCAGATGAGCTGACTTTTATTTTGATTTTGACAGTTGTCTGAAGTGATCTCATGCCTTGAATCACGTGTGCATGTTTGTTTGAAAGTACAACAGTAGTGTCCTTTCCAGCCTGTAAGTTTTGTACTTAAACTTGTTTAAATTTGGAGAATGATCTTGCTTTATGAATTTTGTGAAGCATAGTGTTTTGCCCTCGAATCTTGGAGTGATTCTTGCTTGGATTTATCCTTGTATATTTATGGTGAAATTATTGAATGAATTACAATTCCTAAATCTAATCTTTTATTTAAGAATCTGATAATTCTTGTTAATTTGCATATGTGAAGAACGTTATTCGTTTTCCAGAAACCTGTCAATGATGTTCTTCGTTTCACTGAATTAGCTTTCTTTATTTTAATATGATTTGTTTTGTAATGTTTGGTACCTATCTTATTTAACACACCCAAATACACATGTTAAATATCAAAACACTTATAATCCTAATTAGAAGTCTTAATTAACCTTTATTTAATTATCATCAAAATATTAATTTGGAATTTTGTCTTAACACAAAATACTGTAAATAAATATAGATAAGAGTAGAGAAATCACGTAGAGATTTATCTTGGTTCACCCAATCGCCAGTTACATCCAGTCCTTATTTGTGAGATTTTTCACTAAATTTTCAAACGAGAATGTTGTTGATTTTTACACCATCAGTTCAGATCAACCTTGATCTATAACACAAATTTACCTTTCTACCCAAAAAGAATTTCAACAGACTATCTTTCAACCTTTTAGAGGATATTTACTGTAACACCCCGTTTTTCAAAGCGAGGGTATATTTTTTTTTCAAAAATAATTAAACTAAAACCGAGAAATAAATAAAGAAATGTCTTTGGATAAATAATTGAGGCATTATAATTTACAAGCAGCGGAAAAGTTTCTCCAATTATAAATCCAAAACATTTACACAACATCAAATGGTACATGGAACCCATTCAAAGATGATGTCAAACTGATAATATTAGTAAAAGTACAGTTTTCCAAACTAAAAATACTTCAATCCAAAAAGAAGGACACCTAGTCCATATACATCATCCTAATCTGATCATCCTACCCAAAAAGCTATACACCCTGAGTAATCTCCACGCGCCCCGTGAGATCCTCCTAACGTAACTACAGTCAAGCGTTCCCATCTCCATTCTCGTCCGTAGGGTACGAACCGGTAGGACCGTCCTGACTCTCATCTGAGGGCAAAGCCCAGATTTCCACAATAATTGTAAAGGGTCACCAACCAAAAAAATAACAGTTAACACATAGCAATTAAGTTTTTAAATGCTCAAAATCACTTTTCAACTAAGCATGCACCTTAACAGGATTTTCAATATGCTAAAAGTTCATTCAATACTTTGCCAATTAAAATGAAAGTAAAATGAGGTTCTCAATCTCCTAATTAACACATAACAAATCAAGACATGGATAAGTTAATGAAGAATCAATCATCTAACTCAAACTGAGGATTTTCACTGGGCCAATCGATTGGGAAATCGATTGGGGTGAAGGTTTTTAATGAAAACAGAATCCTGGGCTGAATCAATCGATTTGGCAATCGATTGAGTGAGTACTGAGCCCCCAGGTTTTAAGCCAATCGATTTCCAAATCGATTTGGTCGAATATGGATGAGTCCCTGACTTAAGGCCCAATCGATTGGGCAATCGATTTCGTAAATGATTTTCGAAAACTGATTACAAAATCGATTGGCTAATCGATTTTGTCCATTTGGCCAAGTCCCTGTCTACCATCCAATCGATTGGAAAATCGATTTCCCTGATCATTTTTCCAAAAATTTATGAATTAACTCAAGTCATTTCTAATCAAGTCCACAACCTAACACTGAGCAATTCCTATGCGATTACCACGGCAAATGGGATTTCGAAAACCATCATACTTACACACAATAATTAACACATAACACTTAGC
>NC_021165.2:41094635-41152675 GCF_000331145.2 Cicer arietinum
ACATCAAATTTCATTTACCCATAATCATACACAATGACATTCGAATTCATTTACCACGAAACATTCATCATTATAAACAAAACCTAACTCTAAGGTTTTACCCATAACGCATTAGTTTCGTTTTTCCCCAAATCGATACATTTAACCCTAACAAATTCCTTCCCACACAACCACAGATAAGTCCCTAATGCAACTAGAAGTTTGGAAGGAGCCCTTACCTTAACGTTAGCTTTAACGTGGGTTTCCGGTACCGCGAGTAAACTCGGTAAAATATTCGCTCGCAACTTCGCCTCCAAATAGGTCCCCTAGCACCGTGGCGTGGTAGTGAGTAACTTTCTCTTCTAACTCTTCGCGAAATGAAGCTTGGATCTTGAAGAAACGGAGGGGTTTGTGTTTGGATCTCAAATACCGTTTTTCCTCGTTTTCGAATCAAAGAGGAAGAGTGGAGTTGCGAAATCCTAGTTCTAACTCTCACCCAACCTTGGGTTACTAGTTTTGAAGAAAAGAAAGCAACGAAAATGAAAACGGGAGAAGGAGAGAAAAGTGGTTCACGGTTGATCAGAGGAAGAAGATGGAAAATTCCAATTTTCCTTCCTTTCTTTTTCTTTCCTTTGTTTTTCCTTTCTTCCTTTTTCCTTCTTTCCTTTATATACTCTTTTCTTTTCATTTTCCTTCCTTCTAGTTTTCTTTTCTTTTTCCCTCCAAACAAACATATATAAACATAAATATATATTTATATATATATATTACTTACTTTTAACAAATATCTCCAAAATATTATTAACTTTGGCTAAAAAGCCTCCGAGCCAAAATCCAAAATACACAAAAACACATAAAGCACACTTTAAAACTACGGGTCTTACATTTACACTTTACCTTTTATCATAAAAGAATTTTCTGCAAACTATTCAAACTATTTTCAATACAATAGTCTTTAGTTTACACGATAATGATTTAAAGTATTTTGTCATAATCTTAGAAAGCTCAACACTTGTTTGAGTTTAGATTCCTTTGACAGAGAAACACAACTGAATGATTCTATGAATCAAATGAGAAAGATAGAATTGATTCTATGTTTGTAAGTGAGAAACTTTCGAGTATGATTGTAAGTAAGTGATGAATTGCTTTGCACTTGAAAACTCTGATATTTCCTTGAGCTTGGAGTTCCTTTTATAGGCTTCAATGAGGCTTATGACAGCTCATATGACTGTTGGAAAATGTCCATTTGTCATATGTCTGCTTGTGGATAAGATCTAACTTGAAACAGGAATGTTCTTGACTTAACATTCTTTGTTTTTCTGCTTTACGAAAAAGTTAATATGTAGCCTTTGTATTATCCATCATTGACAATATTTCATGAGCCTTTTATCACTTGTCATATATCTCATAGATAAGCTTGGAGTATACACTTCAAGATCGTTCTTCAATTTTGTCAATCAAACTGGAGAATGATCATTCTTGAATATGGAGAAGAATTTTGCTTGATTCATTATGAGTCATAGCTTTTATCCTTTGCATTTTGGAAGATGAACCCTGTATTTTCCTTGGAGAATACTGATAACATGATTGTAAAATCCATGAGCAATTCCTTCTTCAATAGAGGATATCATTTGTTCTTGTAATTTCATAACTAAGGAGAAAGTTCTTTGTTTTCCAGACTTCTGTCAAAAACGTTCTCTGTTTTCTTTGTGTATTTTTGCTTCATTTTCAATGTGATTTTGCTTGTAATGTTGGGCACCTATATTTGATTATCACACTCAAAAACACATGTTAAATTAACATATCATTTAGAATCATAATTAACATTCTTAATTAACCTTTGTTTGTTTACATCAAAACACTAATTTGAGATTTTGTCTTAACAATATGTTACAATGAACAAGCTCCAAGCATTTATGAGGATCTCCAATTGCTTGTCTTTGGAATTTTTTCTGTGTTGTTTTCCTATCATGCAATATGCATATACTTGATTTGAATCTTGTAAATTTGGCAACCCCTTCACCATATTCTTCTGCACCAATGACTTTAGTTTGGGCTTAAATGACCATACTTAAAATGCCATAGTTGTGCTAATCATTTCACACAGTCTGCAAGCATGACGGAACAATGGTTGAAGCAATGATATGAGAGAGCTTGTTTGAATTCATTCTTGAAGATATGATCAAACCCTTCTCCTGATGATATGCCTTGCACAGATCCTCCTTGAAATTATGGTTAGACCTTTTTCATCAATTCATCAATGGACATGGTCTCCACATTATTTGATTCTTCAATGGCACAAACTACATAGTTGAACTTCATTGCCATTGATTTGAGGATCTTATCTACCATGACTCTTTTCTCCGTCTTTAACATTGATCTTCATCTTGTTAGCTACAACGAAAGTTCTTGCAAAGTAATCATCAACTTTTGCATCCTCTTTCATGCCAAGAACCTCAAAATCCCTTCTCAATGCTTGCAATTGATCTATCTTCACCTTTGTAGACACTTGATACTTCTGTTGCATAGAGTCTCAAATAGCCTTTGATAAGTCTTTGTCAAGAATTGTCTCAAAGATGCTTTGATCTATTGACTGGAACAAGTAATTCTACGCTTTAAGTTCTTTGAGTTTGCTTTCTTCCACATTTTTCTTTTGTGCAGTTGTTGGTGCTTCAAGTTGTTGACGAACTCCACCTTCTACAATGCTCCAATACTCCTTTGATTGTTGCAAGTTCTCCATTAGCAATGCCCAGTGGTCATAGTATCTGTCAAATCTTGGAATCGTAGGTTGAGCAAAATTTCCATTCTTGAACTCAACGAGGCTACAATTTGACATAGAAAACTCACACTCGTGTTTCTCTCCTCCCTTTTTCGAAGCAAAATAAGAGCCACCACTTGTTAAGACGGAAAGTGTATTAACCAACTTGAGTATTTATTAGGCTAACTTGCCTTATCTAGGTGTTAGAACAATATGAAGGTTAAGCCGTTATAAATGTTAATTGCCACGAACAGAAAACTGCACTGATATAAAACAGCTAACAATATGTTAGATATGTTCATTCTATTATGACTTAATTTATTTTTATAATATTTGTTTTGCCACGATTAAGACATAATTATTGTTTTGATATCAAATTTTGACATCAAGTTATATGTAGTTAACACAATTTAAATATGTGACTAATTACATTTAATAGATTGTTAATGAATATAAAAAGATTAAACAACTCATAAACCATCCACTAAAAATATAATTTGGCTTTTACCCTAACATAAATTATATCCAATAAAAAATTATTCAAAAATACAAGGACTCAATTCAAAAAATCAGATCGAGAAACTAATTATAAACTATTGATATGTTTAGAGGTTCAATTGCAAAAATAATTAGTTCAAAGACCTATTTAAAATCTTCAAATAATTCAAAGGCCTCCCTAATAATTTAACCTTAAAAACTTGCTGATAACTTAAAATTGATACTTGAAAAACTAACTAATTAGAATTAAAATGTTTAGTAAAATTCCTTGTTGACTTAACTGAAGAACATACAATTACATAAAAGAACGTGTTTATTTATTTTTATGAGTTTAATGGTTATACGTTAATGGTGTAAAACTGTTTTTTTTTTAAATAACTACCACATCCTTCATTTTGATTAGACGTCAGCGTAAAACATCCTTCATTTTGATTAGACATTAGTGTAAAACTAATTTAAACTGCAGATGCATTACCCTTTTGAGATGACTAGCAATATTCATTTAAAGCAACCATGTAACTTAATGACTAAAATACGTAGGGAGAGTTTGTTTACTTTTCTTCATAAATACATTAAAGGGGAAAATATGAGCCATAAGATGAAATGCTATCCCAAAAAAAGATCTAAACCAGAGTAACAAGTTTCTTTAGCAAAAACATCTTTTTGTTCAAACAATCTTATTCTTATAAGCTGGTCAAATGAACTATAAGCTAATTCATTGAGCTTGCGAGTGAAGGAATCATGACTTTAAGTGAGTTTACGCCAAAGTCCACCCTTGGAAACAGTTAAGCATTTCACTCGTGAAAAAACAAAACCTGTCTTTGGAGGTCTTCCATCAACAAGAGAATTTTCATATATGTCTTTGCACTCTTGTATGACCTGATCAACAAGAATAACATCGTGAGTTCCTAAGTCAATAACCTGAAAATTTCTCCGGCAAATAACTCAGTTAATGATCAAATTAGACAAATATATTATATCTGTTCCTTCTTCCCCTTATCTTAGAAAAATACTACGACGACTGGTTCTGGGAAAATGATGCCTAATAAGTTCGATGTTAAATTTATACAGACCACCTTTAATTGTTGATTGTATAGTTAAGGAACTATCTCAAGAATTTTTCAAGCACCGACAACAGGAACATCTAAAATATCCTGTAGTCAGTAGGTCATAAAACATATCCAAATAAATGCTGTCATATTCTTATGCCGCGAAGGTATTTCTTGAATTCAATGTTCAGCAGAATAAACACCAAATTTTATTTACCTCCTTGGCATCCTTCCTAGGAATTCCTTCTCGTAGACCAACAAGTTTCTCCACAACTTCAGACTACAATGAGATATAAAAACACAGATTCATCAACCAGGTCAACTTAAAGTAGACATCTCCATTCACTGTAAATCATATAATATATAGTATTTTCAAAGCTATTATTTCAATAATTGCTTAATTTCATATCAAAAGCCTTTTCAAAGTCAATATTTCATTTTTTTTGCAAGAAGAACAAAAACTTCAATTTGCAAATAAGAAGCATCGAATTAAATAAATTATTTAAATCATATTGGGCATAGTCTTACCGGACAGTCGGGTTGATGTTCGAGAATATTTGTATAGATGAGTGTGAAGGTATCCAGGCTCTCTGCTGAAGCAAGTTCCCTCAAGTCACTAAGTATACTCACTCTGTTTTCAACTTTCTAATCCGGAATGTCAAGGAAATTAGAGTAAGAAACTTGGGATCAGCATGCCAAGATTAGAGGACTACATAACATATTGCTAATAACATATTGCTTTGGGACTAGCATAATATTCACAATTACGATTAAGAGGACTAGAGTGACAAAATGTCTGAAAGAGAACTTACAGAAACACTGATATGTTCCCTAAAAAAGTCCATGATGACCTCCTCATCTAACCTCATCCGTTCAATAGTTTCTTCCTTGATGTAGTTTTTCTGCAATTAAAATTACAATAGAGACATTTAATTAAGTCAAAAGTCAAATGAACAGAAAACTATTATGGAAGAATATATGCTTAATTTTGCCTTAAATAAGAACTGACTATTGTTTTATTGAGAGCTAACCTGTGTTAAAAGACGGTCAACATAAACAACCACTGTTTCCTCAAGGCAAGCTTCAACAAATCTCCTAAAAGATCTTTCTTCAATGTACCTTGAATATAAGGGAAGTTGAAACTATTAGTTTTCCATAATAAACTAAAGAGGGGTCAAATTACTCCAAAAAAGATACATTCATTTTCTTTCATTGACGTTATTTACATAAAATGGCTATAATTTGTTAACTTTAACATGACTACCAAAAATTCAGTTTCTTATTTTGAGCTGCAATTTGCTCCCTCACTCAAATTTTGTGATTGGACACTGAATTAGTCTCTTCAACCCTGCTCTACTTGTCACATGGTAATGAATCATTTAGGCAGTGTATATTCAAATCCTGACAACCATCACCAATTTTCGCATTTATTTAGAATTAGGCTGATTTTTCATATTACTTGTACCGCGTAATGAAAGGATAACAGGTAGAAAGGTAGAGTGAACTAGAATTGTGAGGACATTGGTAGGGAAAGGTAAGAACTAGGTTTCTTAAATACATGTGTGGGTTGCAGCTTTAACATATTCTTCATCTCTCTGTTCTTGAATCAATTCTGATATGGTAAGAACTATTTTTCTTAAATACATGTGTGGGTTGCAGCTTTAACATATTCTTCATCTCTCTGTTCTTGAATCAATTCTGATATTGAACTAGGCCTTTGGGGGTTCCATCAATAAAATTCTTATTTCTGTTCTTTAGTTCTGATCAGTTCTACCAAATGGCGTAAGAGCTCAAAGATCCTAGGAGCTGCTCATGGTTAAATCAATGAATGGAGAAGAAAAATCTTGAAGACTTGAGGAGCATGTTTCAGTGTTTGAGGAATCAGGATGGTAAACAAAGGAGCAATGACTTGTTTGCGTGATTTGTTGTTCAACTGTTCTCTGCTTGGCGTGGGTTACTGATTCTGTGTGTTGCTTCTGAGTTGTATCCCTCCGTTTTTGTCCTCCAGTTTGGGCCTGGGTGTTATAATACTTCCTGTTTGAGTTACCTTTTGGAGAGTTGAATATGGTCTAAACTTTAAACCCAAATTCTACGATAAAGCTTTCAGGATTACCAGTTTCATCATAGAGGCCAGAGCAAAAAACTTACAGAGTATGGCACATGTGGGAGAACTAAACAAAACAAACTTACTGAGATAAGAAAGTCAACTCACATTTTTACATCAGTAAAATAATCGCCAAATGTTGCAACCAAGTACTCAGTAACCTGTCCCTCACTCCATTCTGATATATGCAAAGCAAATGAAAAAAATACTGAGATAAGAAAATCAACTAACTTTTTTATAAAATTAGTAAAATAATCGTCAAATGTTACAATCAATAACTCAGTAGTCTGCCCCTCACTCCGTTCTTATATGTGTAAAGGAAAAGGAAAAAAAAAATCATTTTAAAAATATCAAATATAAAGGACGTGATTGATTAGATATAAAAGGAAACAGTAAGGTTATAGTTTTTTACATTGACGATTAGCAATAGAACAAGGTATTGCTGCTAAAAAAAGGTAATGCTGGATACCTATGGATGTTTGCGGTTAGGTTCTCAGAGAGAACTGCACCAAACACAACTACACTGGAAGACAGTTTGACAAACTGGATAGAATGGTGCTCATTTAGTCTGAACTTGATCTTCAGTTCAGTTCAGTGTACTGTGATTCCGATTTACAGAACCAAACTGCTTGGCAAAAGAAACGGCAACTGGATTTTAACAAAACAAACCTGTCTTTTGCAGCGCAAAAGAGAAAGGGAGACCGACAACAACACAACATTAACCAGCGGTAGAGTTGCTTTTGAGGTGTCTGTTTTGCACACAAATTAACATATTTCGCTCATGTGAATATCACAGTACACATGAAAAAATTGTTTTTGAACTATATTTTATATACTATGAAATCAATATAGTTGAATTTTTAAAAGTAAAAAATTGACAACCAAAAACAATATAAGTAAAACTATTTTCCATATGCTAAACTTTTCAGAAAAAGTAAAAAATTCAAATCTAACATTTGGTTGACTTCCCAAAAAAAAAGTTTTCTGTGGATATAACCAAATTTTCACCAAGAAAGAGAGAAACTGTGAGAGGCTAAAAGCTTGTGATTAGTTTTGTGCATAACACAAACAGTGAGGAAGAGACAGAAATTCCAAGACACGAATGAACAACAGTATATAATTTGATAGATTAAAACAAATCCAATATTTTGTTAGAACTACCATAAAAAGAAATCAATTCTAACCATCCTATTTAATAAAATAATTCAATCCATGCAATAAAAATATTTAATGGATGGACATCCAATCCATCCATAAAATGATTTAAATAATTTACTAAGAAAAAATTTAAACATTGAAGAGTTTTATTAGTTTAAATTATTTACAAAAAAGTAAAATAAAAATATTTTTTTCTAAAATTGTGGGCACCACCAAGGGGATCCACCAAGGACAGCTACCCCAGTGAGACCTCATCAAATTTTTCAAAATATATTATTTTATTAAATTTTAAAAATTAAAAAATTAAAATATAAGAAAATGAATACTTTTTATATTTTACTTTTAATCCAATGGATTGTGTTATTACTTTAGGTGATCCATTAGATTTACAAAAAAAATGTGGATGGATCACTAACAATCCATATAATTAAATGGATGCATTGGATGTGGATTAGTGAATTCTATTGCCTCCTCTACTTAAACAATAGTTCACAGCCTATAATAACATAATGTTCAAAGTAACACATTTCGTATTCAAGTAGAAGAATCAATACAGCAAAAGAATACAGTTCAACAATAAGGATTTACCCTCACCCTCAATAAACTATTAACATAAACCTACATAAGAAACCAGCTAGGTGATGGAGAAAATTGCTTTACCTTTATGGTATAGTTTGACAAGCAACTCCTGGACACCAGGATCTTCAAATATTACACTTACAGTTTGATGCACAGCTTCCTATCACCAACAATATTCAAATTATCAGAATTCATCTCTTCCAAGAAACATATATTCATCAAAATGGTAAATGCAGTGAACAACATTATTCTAATAATATGAATGTGAAGTAAAATATTCTCTAAACAAAGAATAAACATGCTGGTGAGTGAATAACCAACAGACAAACATAACAGACAGGCATGCTAACACTTTTCAACACAAGAGATCTTCAAGTAGTTGTATTATGGGTCCATATTTTCTGTTTCCCTTTTTGCAGAATGAATTTATGAGCCATGTTCATTATTGGATATAAAAGCAATATGGAAAACATTGTGCACACTGAAGTTAAAAATAGAACACATTTGCAAATGAATTAGCCTACTATCGATGAAGTGAAAAATGTTGTGTTTGATATGAATGGTAATAGTGTTCCGGGCATTGATGGATTTGGGTGGTCACTTTTACCACACTTATTGCGATATTATTGGTCAGGATGTTTTCAATTCTATCCTTCAATTCTTCAAAACAGGTTGGATGATCCCTGATCTTAACTCCAACGTTGTTGTCTTCATCCCTAAAATCCCTGAGGTGGAATGAATTGACCAATATTGTCCTATAGCCTTAGCTGATTTTCAATTCAAAATCATTACTATGGTTCTTGCGGATCTTTACTAAATTATCCTTATTAAACATTGATGTATTTATCATTGTCATAAAGGAAATGTGGAATATAATGATTTGAGAGCGATGCACATAATGTTACTAATTACTTATAATATTACTAAGTATTTAGAGAGGACAATTAGAAAAAAGTAATTAATATTATTACATTGAAAGCTGAAAATAACATACGTTTCGAGACAAAAAAATTCCTTATGCAAATGGAACACTTATAGTGGGACAAAGGGAATGCAATTTAGTTAAGAAAATATTAGGCAAATTACAGTGTAGTGCATTTGGTTGGAGAGGAACTCCCATGATTTTAAGGTTGTTTCTTTATCATACCACCTGATTCAGGATAAGATTAGGCTTTAGCTGTCTATTTGGTGTACAAGCACATGACCATTTGGTAAGGATTCACTAATAAATATGTTCCAGGATTTGAAAGCTTTGTTACATAGATTTTCTGTTTTTCTTGGTTGTTTCTGTTTCATTCTTTTGTTCAGGCGGTTCCTTAATCGCCTTTCTCTATGACTAAATTGTAGCAGATTCATAACAGATCCTTGCTCCACAATATTGTACACAATACTTAGCAAACAAATATTTTATAATTGTATTTACAACTTACGTAATTACAATATGCTAAAAATATTTTTACAACATTTAAGACAAAATTATAAGGGTATATATATATTGAAAAAGTCATATTTTCCTTACATAACTCTGTCATCTGTAAACACAGCTACACAGAAGTTCCTTCACAGTTGTGAAGCAGTCAGATTAATATTGTAAGAGATTTGGCAACTTAGCTTTATTGATGTTTTTAAAAATAAAATATATGAAAAATATCTCATAATGTTGATCGTATCTTAGTAATTTAGAATATCTTGGAATATTCCTTAGGATTGCTGTCTGTTCCCTTACCACTATTTGTGCGGAACTCCGGCCATCTCCAATCTCCGGTCCGGATCACTTCCCATGTTTCATCATATTTCACAATTTTTTTCTTTATTTAACTATAATTTGGAGTCTAGTATTAATATAAAACACAAATAAGGTGTGCTTTGTCTTTTGTAACAACCAGTGATCAATACATCATCTAGTATATCAAATAAATATCGATTTCAAAGTGTTAGAATATTAAAAAATATCTTTTATATTATATTAGAGTATTTTGAGTTATTTCCTAGGATCAACTTATAATCATAGAGATATCTTAGAATATCTCTCATTATTATTATGATTTATTCCTGATTTAGGATTGAATCTATGTTTCTCTATAAATAGAGATTGGTATCGAGTCTTGTAATCAAGTCAGCATTAAGCTATTATGAATAATATTCAAACCCTTATTATTTTCTCTCCTCCTTTTTTCTAAAATCCCACAACTTCAACATGGTATCAGAGCCTATTTCGATCCTCCTTGAACAATCTTGCCGTTGTTCCGCTGTCGAGTTCCCAATAGTTAGGGAATATAATCGTAGTTTCTCTTTTCCAACATTCCGACACATTTCACTCATTTTCGGTTCAATTCGCTATTGCGCCGCTGCCACTATTTCCGACAAATTTTCCTGAGAACAGCGCCGTCATCTCCAGCAGATCATGCCTGAAAGCGCGTCGCCAAAAGCCGTCACACACGCTGCTAACCTCTCATGCGAGTAGATTTGCCGCTGCCGTCTGTTGCTGCCTATTGCCGCTGCTGGAAAAGTTTTCCAGCAAATTTTCTGAAACAACCATTGTCTCTCCTATTTTGGATGCATTTTCTCACTCCGCTAATCGATCATGGCTTCATTTCATTAAAGTTGCGCTGCTTCCTTTTTGGTGTTTGTCATGCAATTTAGTTCTTACTAATAGATTATAACAGTGGCTTTTATTCCCAACGACGATCATTTGGGTGGTGTCCCTTTTCCCACAGATGAATCATATTAGTGATGACTTCTTTTTCCATTGATGGTCATTCTAACAATGTCTTTTATTTTCATGACTCACACTTTAGCATGACAATTTGTCCCAGATGCACTGGCCCCATCTTTGTCTCAGATGTACTGGCCTTGCCTTTCTCTCCTTGAAGCACGCTTCTCCAATATTATTGGTTTGAAGCTTCCAAATGCAGTTTTTAGAAGAACGGATCTTGCTTTGTTCAATTGCTTGCCATGAATTTCTCTCAGACTGATGATCATATCGGCTATCTGGCTAGGCTATATTTATAGCAATTCTCTCCGACTTCACCTGCATCCCTGAGTTGCTTTTTAATCTTTTTTATTATTTTGCAGAGCAAAACATTATTTTCTTGTAACAAGCTAAAATTTAGTAAGCTTGACGGGGAGTGTTAGAATATTAAAAAATACCTTATAATATCTTTTATATTATATTAGAGTATCTTGAGTTATTTCCTAGGATCAATTTATAATCATAGAGATATCTTAGAATATCTCTCATTATTATTATGATTTATTCCTGATTTAGGATTGAACATATGTTTCTCTATAAATAGAGATTAGTATCGAGTCTTTTGTAATCAAGTCAGCATTAAGCTATTATCCATAATATTCAAACCCTTATTATTTTCTCTCCTCCTTTTCTCTAAAATCACACAATGTAGTCTCTATTATCTTCTTTTCTTTTATATGCAAAATTCTTAAACCTTATAATTTCAACAAATGCTTTCTTTTTCTTTTTCTTTTAATCTATTTCACTCATATGTCGGAGATCCTTCAAATATGTTTCAGTAAATATATTTATTGTTGAAAATTTTATTTTAACAGAAATCCACCCTAGCCACCGTAATGGCAGCAAATTTGGGTTGCCTTCATAGCAGCCTCCAACAACTTCATTGTGCTGGGGTAAGGGGGTGGGTTTAGTCCCATATTTCTGAGTTATGGCTTTTGTAGTGCTTAGAAGGCTTGACAGTCCTCACCTTACAAATGATTTTGGGGGTTTTGTTAAGTTTAAGACCAAATTCAAACATT
Source organism: Cicer arietinum (assembly GCF_000331145.2). Lineage (NCBI taxonomy): Eukaryota > Viridiplantae > Streptophyta > Magnoliopsida > Fabales > Fabaceae > Cicer > Cicer arietinum. The sequence continues at coordinate 41,106,532 of NC_021165.2, forward strand.
TGTTTATGAAAAAAAAGGAAGAGATCTACAATAAACCCGGTATCAATTTTGTGTGTTTTGGATTTTAGAAATCTATCAGGAATATTAATTATGTCAACATAATTGGCTCTATAATTAAAATTAGATTCATAGACATCTCATACTTCCACTAAATTTCATTTCATTTTCAATAAAAATATGACTTAACTGGTTTCCATATCACGTGATCTCAATATTTGAATCACATGGAATCACTACAGTTTAGGAATTAAAAATAGTGAAAATCTTATCTAATCCATATAAGGAAACTATGGAAAAACACATCAAGTTATAAATGAAAATAATATTAAAAAATTACAGTACCAATTATGATACAGAAACTTGCACACTGTGTCTTACCTTAGCTACCTCGAGAAACCCCTTACAGGTATCTTCAAAATTAACCTACAAAGAAACAGACAATGTGTAAAAAGACCATAAAAAGAATAAGTGAAATCGCAGGGCACTAATATTGCCTTACTACAAGGATCACAACGAGCTGATGGGCAATACAAGTTTCAGACAGAGCCCAACTAATAAGGCAGAGTAGTGGGCCCAAGGTTTGGAGAGTCTACTCCAGGAGGAATAAATAAGAAATAATAGATTCAGTAATCTGTCTCTATTAAAAAAGCTGTTATCTGTTACTATGTTATTCTAAGTTTCTGATTATTCTAGGAAGTGGTTATTCTTGTTTATTCTATTAGTGTAAGAGAGAGAATCGAGAGCCTGAGAAGAGAAAGAGATGAATTTATATGTTTATGATATCAGCAATATTGTCAATTGCGGATCGCGGAAAATAGCAGTTTATTCAAGTATCACTACGCAATAGCCTCTATTTGACAACATTTTATACTAAATAGCAAATCGCGGAACAATACCGACTTGTTCAAATTCCGCTACGATATAGCACTACAGCTGCTATTTAACAACATTGGATATCAGCTATATAAAGTTGTCCACTTGTCCTTATCCTACACTAATAAAGTGCTTATTTACACCAACTCTGAGTCAGTCACAGCTGTCATACGTAACATTTCACACATCAGCTGACTACAAAAGACTTATACCCACCCATATTTGCATAGATAGGGTCAGTTAAGCCTGGTCTACTTTTGTTTCAACCATTGGATATCATTTTAATTATAGATGGTTTTCAATATGCAACTCATAATTTCTCCCTTCTTCCCTCACTGCTCTTACCCAGCCACCCCTCCACCTCTCACCCTTTCCCCCTCCCTCTGAGTACTAACCATAACTAATTCAGGGTTTTGCTTCTGTTTCACTACTATTGCAGTTACAACAACAGAATTATGCAAGTTTCACTTAAAATGTATTAAAAAAAAATAAGTCAACAAAGCAACGTTTACAAAAGCAACGAAACTAGGAAAAAAAACAAAAACAAAAGGTCCAGACCTGCTCTGCATAGTTCTGTGGAAGGGCTTCTATGGTACTATTACTTAGCTCCATTGCAAGATCATAGCAGCGCAAATTATTATTTATCTAAATAAAACATTAAATTGCACCTTATGTCAACAGAAAATACCAATGGAAATAGTCATCATGTGTTGAAATAAAAAGCCGACACTTCTTAGAAAAATTCACTAACCATAGCACATAAAGGTTCCAGACCAATCTCAGAAGCTGGTTCTCCAAGTCTCTTCTTTTCAGCTGCTTGAAAATCAATCATCACCTGTAAAATAACATAGTTATAAAACAGAATGACTGATATAAGCACTAAACACTACACCTTGTATTATTAGTGGCCCTTCATGGATTGTTGGTGATACATTACAATAATAAAGATGCTTAACTAATTTTTGTATGAGAAAATTTTATGTTCCAAATTATACCCCTTTACCACGCATTTACCAAGATTAAAGTTTACAAAACATAAACTTATTGTGCATCAATTACTCTTAGAATTTAGGCTTAGAGTGTAACTCATTATAAGTATTACAAAGACTATGACATAATAGAGTACATCCCCTCTAATTAAAGAATCAGAAAATCAATATACATCTAACTCAGTTTCTAGATTCTCTCTAGCTCTCTGAAATTCTATATTTTTCTAGGCGATGCAGGACTAAATCACTTTAATTAATAATATACAAAGGTGTTGTACCATTGCAAATGAAGGCAGAAGAAGTGGTCAAATAGCATACTGCAGAGGTGGCTACAAAGGAAGCAGATTTCCAACCCCCTCTCACTCCCATGCCCAACGGTCCTTGGAGGATGCAGGCAGCCTAACAACGGATCTAATAAGAGGTTCTAATGCACTATTAGAATTCAGATTTACTCACCCCACAAAACCGGCTTGCAAATGAGGACTGCCCAATCCTTATAAACATTACAAATACGCAATGTGGGACTAAACCCGCCCCCTAAACAGTACACTAAAGGAGTTATATCATTGCAATTTAGATAAAAGGAGTGGCCCAATAAAAGGCCCCATGGTGGCAGCAATTAAGGCAGATTTTCCAGCAGTTACATCTATATTTTATCTGACATTACCTGAATGGTTGCCAAGGAAATTCGGTATAACATGACATCAGTGCTATTATCTCGAACAATTTGAACTTGCTCTCCTAGTATCCTGAATAGATCAACAGCAGCTGGGGTGTATAGCTTCCCATCTTCAGTTTTCTTTGGGGGCTGTGTTTTATCTGCTTCCAAAATATTCAAGTACCATTTCTGCAAAACATTAAGAACAAAGCTTAATGAGATAAATAAATCATCCAAGGAACATCATAGATTACCAAAGCTAAATGCATAAACAAGATAGCTAGGATTTACCCTTGTTGTAGCTTGCATTCGCTCAACATAAGAATTCATAAGAGGATCCATCGCACCACTCTCGGAGCACACTTGGGCTAGAGACTCGTCAACACCAAGGCCAATCAGGTTGTCTTGGTATTCAACCACCCAACCAGTTACCTACTTGAGACCAAAAAAAATAAGTGTATCTTTTCCCATAAAAAAAAAGGCGGAGAAAAAGAAAATGGAAGGGGAAAAAGAAATGTTGCAATGAAAAATCTACACGTACCAAGGAATTATACCAAACTCCAAAATAGAAAAAGAAAACGCTAATTTTAACAGTGATTAAAGTATTAAAGAAATTATGAAACAGCAGATTCAGCCCAAGGGTGGTATTATAAGGACAAAAGAATATACTTGGAACAATAAGGGAAAGACAAAGTAGTTATTTTGAGCAGTTAAAATTAAAATAGGTAGTTAGTTAGAGGGGACTAGTGAGATATATTAATAGGGGGAAGTAAAGGTAGGATGAATGTTGAAGTAATGTAATTTGATATAACCAGGCAAGTGCCCAGTTGTGGAGGGTAAACCCTTTGTTAGCGGAAAAAATCCTTGGAGGAGAGATATTTTCTGTCTTTTGTTCTTTTTACTCAGCAAATAAAATCATTTTTTTCTTTATCTTATTTCCATTGGGAGCTCCTAACACATCACAGTATCACACCATTGTCTGTAATATGAATGAATTAGAAAGCTAGTAATTTTGTTCCCAAATGCTAAGAAAAATGCATGGTTGGATCACCTTCATCTAAGGAGAAAATGACATTCCGAGCATATGACGGATAGTAATAAATTATACATAAATAAAAACTATAGTAAAATACCTTTAATATCTCAATATTTGTTAACTCATTTGCCCTGTCACTAAGCAACCTTAGCATCTGAATAAACCTCTCAGTGTACAGGTTTACCATTAGTTGGAATATTTCATATCTGCCAGAATTAAAAAACAAAATTAGAACAAACAGCGTATGTGCATAAAGAAACCCCCTACAAGCAATCACTTCCTTAGATTAAGTGAAATGCATTCAGACAGAAACGAATATGAAGGGTACAAGAGTTCGAAGAGCTACCTACCAGTACTTGTTGTCTAAGTTCATTGATTGATGAATTGATTTTTATTTTGGGTCTATTTTATTATGGGTCTCTATTTTTATTACATGATATAAACCTGTATTTTGATTTGAGGGGAAGTGTTAAGGGTAACTTGGAGAAAAAGGAAATTGATTTTCACATAACAAATTAGTTACTCATAGTGCATGAATTGAATATGATAGGTACAAGAGTTCTCTTACAGTTCAATTATTAGTATAGAGGTGTAGAATAAGCTTACGAGTTTACAGTTACAATCATCTTTATCAATGTGTAGCATCTCTTCTACTAAGCACTCATATGTATTTAACAAAGTCTACTGAGCCAGAAATTTAATAAAAGATATATAAAGAACCTTGATAATATAGAAACTGTATATTATACAAAAAACACATACCCATACCTAAAAAAGAAAAGAAATTATACAAGCAAGCAAACCAAATCTTTTAGTGAGATTATTAATCAGAAGAAACCATGTCCTAAAGCAGAGAAGATTAAAAAGGTAGTAAATTCAAAAATTCAAAAATAACCTTGGAGGAAAGCAGGGGGCCACATAGTCATAGATATCTCCAAGTTCCTCCCCAATCTATATACCACAAAAGAAACAAGGTTCCAGCAGTAATCAGTAACAGGTAACAAAACTGGATCTCAATGAAGAAAGCTAGAAATGGTATTAAATGATAGAATAAAAGTTTCTGTAGTGTAAAATGTCAACTCATGAATACAAGTATATTAAGTTATACATGGGTTCCGGCATTTCATCTGTATGACTGACAGCTTCAAACAGATTCTGGATGGGACTCAGCATTAAAATTTATGAAGGTGGGTGGGTGGGGGTGGGGGAGTATCATAGTCCTATTCCTTTGAGGACCAAAATGGTGATTCACTCCCAAATATATCAAATTTAATAGAATTTTGTTCCCAAATGCTAAGAAAAATTTGGGTCAGCACTTTGGCACGACTCTTAAGAATTTAGGAGTCTATGCAGCCCGCTATAGCATGATAGCACATATCGGGATGACTGTTAATATTATTTTTTTATACAGATTAAATAATTAATACTATATGTGAGTGACTGTTTGTGTATGTGTGTAAAAGCTCAAATTATAATAATGCTAAAACAACATAAATTTCAAACTTACTGGACAGGAAAAAAAAGCACAGAAAAAGAGAAGAAAATATAAAGAGGGGGGACAAGACACTAGATTTGCAAACCTGTTGGACAGTGAACATAGGAAAAAAAGACTGGGTCAAACAAAATTCTATTCAAATTTAATAGAATTTTGGGTTTTAAAGAGACTACTGTAACAGCCTAACAGGCTTTTTGGAATTTGTTACTATTTAAAGAAAGATCAGGTTCACGATCTGTTCTACAAATATATGAGAAAGAATGATTAAGAAAAGATTTTGACAACAGACATGAATATCAGGAAATAAAATATTTTGTTTTTAAATGAGAGGGAGGTCTACCAAACAGCAATAAGACTAGCAATGATCTGAGCTACCAAAAGTATGGCGGTATAGAGTGCTATATTTGTCAACAAATCACCCCTTCTTCAAATATTCAAATAATCACCAACAATCAATCCTCACTTAATCACTGTTAATATCATTTTACAGTCAAAAAACTTCCCTAGTGCACAAAACTTTTCTTGATAGTACTGAGTAGATAATTGTGGCAATCCTCACTTAGGCTCTGTGATTATTATTGTCCTTTTTAGTTACAGCATTTGTAGGGAGAACTATTTTTCCCTGATTCTTACGCCAACGAATCAACCCTGTAATTTTTATTGATTCACACTCTCTTTGTACAGTTTTCAGTAAGTCGAAAACACAATTAACTTTTCCATATATTGTATACTTTGATACTTTCATCTAAGGTGGTTAATCCCATTTTATCGCAGCATATAGTATGTAAGGGTTAAAAACCCATCTTTGTCACGGGTCTGTGTGTGTGTGTGTGTGTACGCTTTGCAGGACTCTGTTAACTATGTCTTGTTTATATTGATGGTGATTGTGTTCAAAGTTATACCTTAATTTTGAATTATTAATTATGAATGTCATTAATTTGGGTAATTTTATAATCTTAAGAATAGTAGCCATCTTGCTATCAAGCATTCCACTATAGCATTTTTGGGCATACAAACTTAAGCATGCATGATGATTCATCTATCTAAAGAAGAAAACAACAAACAACTGATATAAGGTGGGAGAGAGGGGAATAATATTAAAAAGCCGCTGTGAGGAAAATGCACAGTAAATAGCTAAGAAGCTTAAATTAAATCAGTCTAACATACCACTCGAGCTTCCTCTAAAGCTGCTTTCAGGTCCTCAAACACCAGCTGATACATAAATGAAATTGAAATAAGTTGCTTGCAAAATAGCAATACTGATGAGTTATGCAGGTGTGAGTTTGAGAAAACACAAGTATCTGCATTTTTTGCAGCAGGAGAACTGGAGAATGAGTAGAGCAGTAAGACCTAGTGATCTACCTCATTTAAAAGTTTGTTAAACCGTCCTTCAACAGTCTTCCTAATTTGCTCGTAGCACTTATCCTTATAGCCTTTCCCCTGAACCTTCAATTTTTGTTGTGTTAAATTTTTTGAAGGAGCCGTTGCACTTGTAGGTTTTCTGTGATTCATTAGCATAAACAAAATCAAGTAATGACAGATGGGGAAAGGAGAGAACTTCTCCTTTACAGAACAATTAGGAAATGGGGGAAAAGATTCCTGGATTAGTTTTATCAATAAATTGTACGGGAAAATTATCTTTGAACTTTCATTCATTTTTGCTCCCATACCAGAATGACTCTAAAAGAGATTATAATGATGGGGAATATCCACAATAAAACTTCAGGCTGTCAGGCATAAGTCTCATAAGACAAAACAAGCAGGCATAATGTTTTCACAACTACTACCACATACTGATTTACTTTTTAAAATTAAATCTTTTTTAAATGAAGGTAGAATTAAAATTACCAGAAAAATCAGGCATCGATTAGTAAGACGTAGAACCTACCATAATGCATGGGGGAAATGGGCAACCATCCCAGTGTCAAAGAGAAACAGACTGGCAACTTTTGGAATAAACAGAATGTAAAGGAAAATTTCACCTGACACGATGATGACAACTGTGACAAAGAAAATGTCAAAGGAAACAGCACCACAACAATACTAATGGCCATCCTAACATGAACACAGTAGTAGAAACATAAAAAAAGGAAGAAAAAAAAGGAACAGGGACAACCAGCAATTATCATAACTCGATAGGACTGACGGGTTTATTGAGAAAAACTCTAGTCCCACATAGAACAAAGATAAGGCCTAAACATTGTTTATAAAGAGCGGCGCTGCTCATCTTGCAAGCCGGTCTTGTAAGGGTGAGTTACGCTCAACATAAAAACCTAATAGGGATAAACTAAAAAACTGACGTGCTGGATTTCACCTAAAGAGAAGAAGTCAAAGAAAACAACATTGCAAAAGCCATGAGATAAGGCCTAAATACTGCTTATAAACTTGGCAGTCCTCACCATACAAACTGGTTTTCTAAGGTTGAGTAAAGCCTTAAATTCGAATTATAAGATAGTATCAAAGTCTATTCTAGATCTGTTGCCGCATTGTTCACGCTCCAGTTCCAATAACTGAATTTTTGGTATTTAGTTGGGCCATAAGCCCAAATTCTAAGAGGCACCAACTCACAATTGGCATCTAAGTCAACTGGATGTGAATAATGCTTTATTGTATGGGATTTTATATGAAGTGTATATGGAGCATCCCCAAGGGTTTGAAGCATCTACATAAAAGTCTAGTTTGTAGATTGCATAAGGCTCTATAGGGCCTTTAACTGACTCCAATGACCTGATTTGAAACTTAAAAGGCTAAAAAATGCCCTGCTCACACTCGGGTTCCAGCCAGTAAATGTTACCCATCTATGTTCATTTACTGCAAATCTTTTATATTGTCTACATGCTTGTATATGTTGATAATTTGATATAATTGTCAGTCTCACGGACAACTCTATTCAGCACACATTCAGCATCTTACCCGCCCAATGGCACTCTAATATTGCTTTCAAGCCACTCGGAGAACTTGACTACTTTTTGGGTATTGAGGTTAAGCATGTCAAGGATAGCTCTCTACTACATGCCCAGTATACATAAATACATTTCGAACTTGCTAGAAAAGATCTAACGAGGTAGAGGCCCAAAGCATCTCTTTTCCAATGACTGGAAGTTGCAAATTGCCTAAACAGGGAGCAGACTATTGCTCAGATGCTACTAGTACTATCACAAGACCTGAAATCTTTTTTGTCAGTCAACAAAGTAGTTAGATTCGGCATTTCAGTTACTAACACAGCTGTCAGTAACTGAATCAGTTATTTAGTGATAGTTGTAACAGAGAAGTTCCATGTATAGATACAATCCATCATTCAGAATAATTGATCAATTAAATCATTTTCAATTAAATCATTTTGAGAAGTCCCTAATAAAAAAATGAAATATTTGATTATCTTAATGAAAGTAATGATCCTTCCAATATTAGACTCCAAGTTACTTTAATGGATCTCTACCTTTGTTTTGGAAAAATAAAAGAAATTTATTAAAGTATGGAGAGAAAGAGGTATGTGAAAAGATGATAAGAAATCCTCTTACAGATATAAAAAGAGAAACTACAGCACACTATCTAAGGTTGATGATTCCATTATTAAAGATTTTTAAGATCACAAGATTCGCAACGCATCTAGGATAATGGAACTCAATTCAAATTACTATAACATACATGGCACTTTGATGAGGGTTTGCGACCAGTGCCATTGCACCATCCCCTTCAGCCTCAGCTGCTTCCTCTGCGACCTGTTGATCAAGGATTTCTTGCATTTCAACAACCCTAGAATAGGTCAAACACAACAAAAACAAGATTACATTGAGTTTAGAAATTCCAATCATACAACCAAGCCTTTAAATAAAGATACCATAAAGGAATAAGAAATGGAAAAATTTAAAGGAAAATGCAATTGTCTATCAGCAACATACCGTAAAGCACGAACCAAAGTCTGTGGGCTGCAAACAGAAAGGAAAATAAAATAAAATAACATGATTAAAATAAAGGAGAGAACTGTTGATTATACCATAATCACATTATATAACTTCATGTTTAATATTGCAATGAATCAAAAAGTGCTTTTAGAATTCGGACTTCAGGCCTAACTCACTCCACATAACCAGTGTGGATTGCCAAGCCTTATAAAGGCTACATAATTTGTATCCTAGCCGATGTGGGAATCTTAACACACCTAACCATGCTAAGAATTAGATATCTAAAGTGTGGACTAATGAGGAGGAATAACAAGGATCTTAACACAACATTTCACGCCCAGAAAGGGAGGAATAACTAACCGATCTAGAATAGGCTCTGTTACAATTTTAGAATTTCGACTTGAGGCCTAAGTCGCCTCATTAAACGAACTTGAAAGGTGGGGATTGCCCAAGCCTTATATAAACTACCTAGGCCGTATCTCTGGTCAATGTGGGATTCTCAACACATCTTCTCACACTCAGGGTTGTACATCCGAAGCGTGGACTAATATAGGAGGAATAACAATGATCTAAACGAGTGCTAAAGGAAAAGGATATGGATCAAATGTATAATTTAACGAACATAATACTCAAATCGAAACTTAATTAGCACTCAAATGATAAAAGTTCAAGCAGATTCATAGTAAAACAATATGCAACATAATTTGATATGTTCATATTCAAGACATGGCACAAACCTTTCTTTAGAAAGTTTATAGAAATTGGAAACATGTCCCCATAATGTCTTTTCAAAGTTCTCCCAGGTTCGATCTACATCTTCAAAATATTCTCTAAAACAAATACAAGAATAAGATGTTAATAATAGATACCATTAGAAATTCTGTATATAAATAGTTATGGCTTGATAGTGTAATGTAAATATAGTAAATAGGGTAAAGTTAACATAGCTTATCTGTGTAACACACAGATTCACTCAAATGCTTTCTCGTTGTAACACTCAAAGATAAAAACTACTAAGCCTTGAAACTATCAATGAACCACAAAACAAAATCTCAAATATATAACTTAAATTGGATGAATAATGGCCAACACATTAACATACCTGGCCAATAAGTAGCGAATTTAGCAATGAGAAACCTTTATGTATATGGGGAGGAGAGAGTAAAGGAACAAAATAACATAAACTAGACCCATTATTGATATACTGAACTTCCGGATATAAAAAATCATTTTAAGGACTGAATTGCTTGTTCAGTTCTATCAAATTGGAAATGCTCTTGATGACCTTAATTTTTCCTTACCAAATTTTGTTCAACATGTATTCTCAGTTTCAATCCAATAACAGTGTAACTATAAAAAAATCTGACATTGTTAGTTCACATACATTACATTATTATATTTCACAGTATATTTTAACATCTATCAAATAAGCAGTGTCAAAGTGTCATGTCACTATCTGGATTTGACAATGCAATGCATAACCAAACACAATGCAAAAGGTACAAAAAAAAATTGGCATCCTGAACGATAAAAACATTGAAAGATATTGTCAAATCTTTTTTGTATAAAATATTCTTCTAAACCATCCAAGATGACATTATTTAGAACCTTTAAAACCACCACATGCATAGCACCCCACACAGATTTTTCAATTGACCACGAAATAAATTCAGTCAGCACTAGCAGAGGCAGAAAGAACACCTCACAGACTTTTGGATCAAGGACATAACCGAGTATTTGAAACTAATTTTATCAATTCCATTAATTGGAAAATTTAAATGCATCCTGTTATGTGAAAATTAATTTGCTTGATTCAGTCTTCTCTAAAAACATAAATCTTTTATCTTCTCTAAAAGAAAACGCACTATTCTTGTACAGCCAATTCAAAAATTCAACCAGCCATTAACAAAGTCTTTGGTAAAATAGCTGCAAATTCGGTCACAGAACTAAAAGTTTCAATTTTATGACTTCAATACCTGAAACGATAGTTTCAAAAATAGATGCCACTGATTTAAGAATACTAGTTGGTCATAGCATAATATAAAAATCGGGGCTAATGCATGTTGAAAGTAACTCCAAATTCTGAGGTAGCACCCTCCAGGGTTTTCATCCTACTGAAACTGAAAAAGGTAAAACTTTCTTTGACACTACTCTTAAATACACTGACCATAGTATTCCTGTAGCTGTTAGGAAACCGGTTAGATCTTGTACTAAGCACCCTATGTCTAAATTTGTATCGTATTCAATCTTGCCTTCATCTTTTGCTGCCTTTACCTTTAAATTGTCTAGTGTAGAAATTCCAAAAAAATGTACACGAAGCTTTAGAAGTTCCAAAGTGGAGGACAAATGTCCTCGAGGAGACGAGAGCTCTTGAGAAGAAGAAAACTTGGAATGTTATGACACTTCCGGAAGGCAAAAATACTATAGGATTTAAGTAGATGTTTACTCTGAAGTATAATTCTGACGGCTCAGTTGAAAGATATAAGGTTCGTTTGGTGGCTAGGGGTTTCATTCAGCCTACAACATATACTACTCAGAGACATTTGCTTTCGTTGCAAAATTGAACATGGTTAGAACACTTTTATCTCATGCAGCAAATCTTGATTCGCCACTACATCAGTTGGATGTTAAAAATGTCTTCCTCAATGGTGATATAGATGAAGAAGTATACTGGACGGTCCTCCAGGCAATTGCGGAGCTTGAACTAAAACATTGGGGTGGCCAAATTTTTAAAATTTTAATGAATAAATAAAAAGTATAATATTGTATTGTATATAAGAATTTTAAGTTGTAAATTTACAAAAATATATTGACGATCAAACTTTTAACGCTTATTAGAGAGAGGTTGACAATTTTAATAATTAAAAATTAGTTTTTAAAAATTTAATTGTTTTTTCAAATACTAAAATTATTAGAGGTTAATTGTTATGTTTTGTCAATGTAAAAAGTTTTACAATGTTAGCACATTCATAAGTGTGACTTTAAAATTAATTATGATAAAAGTTAAATTGTTTTATTAATCTGACAGTTATGATTAATTGACAATGTAAAATATATTTACATCGTCAATGTATACAAATTAAATCCAAATTTTTACAATATTAATACAACTTTTTTAACTACAAGGACAAAAATATATAATTATTAAAATACATTTAAACACAACACATTGTTTAAGATACCAATATTGGCATAGTGTTGATAAAAGATAATGATTTGATTTGAGTATTAGGCGATCTATTTTAAAATTACGTGAAACTATATTTCAAATCAATAAATATCGAATTTATTGGTTTAGTTCAACTTGGACTCAACCATAAAAAATATCTATTTTTAAGAAGACTAATGAAAGAAATATGTATATTTACTAATGCCGACTGGACAGGTTCAGTCACAAACAGGAGATCAACATCTGGATATTGTACTTATGTATGGGGAAATCTTGTGACATGGAGAAGCAAAAAACAGGGAGTTGTTGCAAGAAGTAGTGCAGAAGCCAAGTTTAGGGCACTGGCTCAATGAATTTGTGAAGGGTTGTGGATTTATAGAGTCTTGGAGGAACTTAAGATGAAAAATGCACTTCGATTGAAGTTATATTCTGACAGTAAAGTCGTCATTAGCATAGCTAACAACACAGTTCAACATGATAGAACCCAAACATATTGAGATTGATCGTCACTTCATAAAGGAGAAATTGGATGCAGGAATTATATGTCTACCTTTTGTGACTTCTTCTAGTCAACAAACCGCAGATATCCTAACCAAGAGCTTGGCTAGACCTATTTTCGAACATTTGATAAGCAAGTTGGGCATGATAGATATCTATGCACCAACTTGAGTGGGGTGTTGGAGATTCTATTATTATTTTCTATTTTAATATTGCAGATTTTCTGTTTTAATATTTAATATGTTTTGTTTTTATTTCCCTAAAATCTCTCCTTAATTCAAGGAAGAGAGTTTCTTGTATTCTCTCTATTTAAACCAGCTAAGACTGAAGACTAAAGTAGAACGACATTCTATCGCTTTTTTCTACAAGTCTTCTCTAAAAGTATATATCTTTTATCTTCTCTAAAAGAAAACGTAATATTCCTGTACAGCCAACTCTAAAAGTATATATCTTTTATCTTCTCTAAAAGAAACCGCAATATTCCTGTACAGCCAATTCATAAATTTATACCCAGCCAATTCATAAATTTATACCAGCCATTAACAAAGGCTTCGGTAAAATAGCTGCAAATTGGGTCATAGTACTAAAAGTTTCAATTTTATGACTGCAATACCTAAAACGATAGTTTAAAAAATAGATGCCACTGATTAAGAATACTAGTGGATCATAGCATAATATAAAAATGGGGGCTAATATTGAAATTGACTCCAAATTATGTGGTAGCACCCTCAAGGGTTCTCCCGCAGCCCATGAATGTGACAACATAACTTGAGTAGACACAAACCTCAGTCTCCCGACCTCTTCCTTGTGAGATGCTGCTGCTGCTAATGCAAATCTTCGCTTTCCATCCAGAGCTGTTAACCTCTGCAAAATAAGAAAAAGTTATAGATATGATGGTAGGTCAGCTATAGTTAAAAGGGTGTATTTTATGAGAAGAGTGAATATGCTAGAGTGGGAGGGGTTATAACTGAATAAAAGAATAAATAAATGTAATTGAATGATAGAATAGAATGCAATATAAGGATGGGAGGGAAAAATAGGGAAGGCAATTGTTCATTTTGAGAGTGGGAAAGTCAAGACCCTCGAATTCCCTGAGCAAGGTAATTCATTTTCCCTAGCTCGCATTGAGCAGATAGACCTTAGTATACAACCAAGATTCTTTCTTTTCCATTATTGATATCAATTGATTGTACTAACTGGGATGAAAACTGGTCCTTGAGGGAGACTGATTCAGATTCATGGTTAAGACTGAGTCGAATTGAATTGGAGCGAGTACTACAGGGGTTTGAGGCTGCAAGCCAAGGAGGATCTGATGGAAAGCAATAATGGAAAACCATGTCTGCGGCTCTGAAAATGTTGTGCGGGATATCTTGCATTGATTAGCAAAACTACAACACAATGTGGTCAGAGTCCAGTATAGATTGTTGGCAGAATTGAAAGGCTGGCCATCAATTTAGGATAGCACTGAAATACTGCCTCCAGTATTGCTAAATTAAGCTACAAGGGTGAAACAGAGGACATATGTTGGAGGAAAGTTGAAACTTGAAATACAATGCATTGGGCTGGGTATTGTATAGAAATATTGTGATAGAACACTGCAGGTTAAGAGGAATGAGGGCCCAAAAAAATGGGCCCCACTCATCCAAGTCACACACCTCACACACATTTAGTTTTTAGAAGGATGAATGGAGGGGATAAAAGCTAGTTAATAACGTCTCTTATTTTACTGATCTTCCATTAAAGGAATGAGGGAAGGGGAAGTGGGAAAGGCATTCAGTTTCAAGAAGGATGAATGGAGCGAATAAAAGCTAGTTAATAACATCTCTTATTTTACGTTATAAGAATGAGGGAAGGGGAAGAGGGGAAGGTATTCATAAAATATTTTAAGAAATAATTAGGCGAATTCTTTCTCTGGTTAGTAGCAACTTTGCTCTCATTTAGGAGTTCTTAGAACTCTGGTTTAGTTTTTCTTTCTGCATCCTCTCTTGATCTCGTCATTGTGAGAGTCTCGTCATCGTGAGAGATACTACTCTGAAAATTAAGAAACAATATACCTTTTTCTTCTATTAAAATTCTGAGTTCTATCATATTCTTCTTAGTTCTTGCAACAATGGTACCAGAATCAGAAAGAACCTTAATAGTGAAACAAAGAGCTTTGTCATTGTATCAATGGTGAAAGATTTGTGTCCTAAACCGTACTTGTGTCACATTGAAGAGCATGGTTTTTAGACGTTTTCAACTCACCCTCATACAAAACATGAATGAGCATCTTCTTGGGTTGAGATAAAACGGGAGTGTGCAGCAATGGAGAGTAGTTTGAACTTCTAAGTCTTTACCAGACCTTTGAATATTATGGAGCAAGAATATCTGACCAGAATCTTTTTGAATGGGTTGAAGGACGTAAGGGCTGAGCTTAAGTGCTGGCTTTTTGGCTCATTTTTTCTCACTCTAGTTATCAAGCTGAATTAATGGATTTGGCTCAATTAATTGATGTGAAAAAAAAATGGAATTTTGCGGAGTGGAGAAATCTAGGGAGGACCTCGAGTGGGGACCTCCTATAACGTCCTACAGGTACACCAAACGGGATACAGCAAGGATGAGAAAGAACAGCAGTGAAAGGTTTGCAATATAATGAAGTTTTTGCAGGGACAAGTACTGTCTCCAATACATAGTAGAGGAGGGGTGAGAACTGTCAGGCAAGGACAAAGATGATGAAACACCAGAGAGAGGAGTTTTAAGCTATTAGAAACTAGAAAGGAGGAAAGGGTTGTGTTTTCACTGTGGTTAGGATTTTAGCCCTGGACGCCTTTACAAAAATGAACATTGGAAAGTGATTGTCATGGAAGATAATGACATAGAACAGGTATAAGGAACAACTACGTAGTAAGAAAAGTCGTTTCGCGGCAGGTTTCACCATGGGGAGGCAAGAGAGGGATAGGAAGGGTAGCTGAGTGTGAAGGAAAGAGAGGGGAGGCAATTATGTTACTGAAAGAGTGGAAGAATCAGGGCTCACAAATTCCCTGACTTTGTAATTCATTCCTCTATCTCATATTGATCCGTGATATCTCATATTGATCCGTGATATCTCATATTCCTCTATGACTTTGTAATTCATTCCTCTATCTCATAGGAAGGGTAACTATTGTTTATAAAATCAATATTTTGCAGTGTAAGTAAGACCAGCCTAACCTCATAAGTATTGACAATTTCTTTGTCATCAGTCAATGAATCCCGAGCCTCTGCTGCCTCCCCAGAGATGGACATCATACCTTCAACATCCTATCAGAAGACCAAGAAGTCAGCCAAAACGATAAAAGAGATGAAGTATGACCGATATAAACATAACAGGATTCCATGTTCAAACTATTTTACTAAAAATAATGGCAAATGACTCAAAGTAAGCATGTCTTTTTTTAATAAGCTCAAAGTAAACATGTTGCATCAACTCCATTCTACCAATAAAAGATTAATTAAATTATGAATCTTAGACACAGTGAAAGCAACATTTTAGACAAAATACACTCAATATAGAATGGCTTTTGCTCTTTTAATAACAATTCAACAGGAAATAGAGTGAGAGAAAAAATAACCCATTTTGTTGTAATTGTAGGTGATAAGCCCAGTCCTACATGCAATTTTTTAACTATGAAACAATAGAATGAGTTCGAGACTAGCACTCTTTTAATTGATAATTAAAGGTTAAAGTAAAAAGACAGAAAAAGCACCTTCAAGGTTGTGTTTAAGTTATTTCTTGCATTACTAAGTATCTTTATCTGGTCATGGTTTTCAATTAATGTTTGGCATTCTTGACATAACCTGATGCACCAGGAAATCACATAAGCTAAAAGAGAAAGATATCAAAAGTGCAAGTTTACAGGAGAGAAAACACCCACTCTCAAAGTCAAAACATTTTCAGTCAACCCCATTTTTAACGTACTTCTCAATGGAGAGAAAGTTTTCCCGAAGTTGGTTTATTGTCTTCTCAGAAAAGGAAAGTGATTTTAGTCCTGCCTGTGACTGTTCAACCTGCAGTAGAGTGTTTCAGGCAAAGCACGTGAAAATATGAGATTGTGGTGCCTTAATTGGTTAATATAAAGAGCAGCAGAGTGTACAATGCAATGCATGTTTAATGGCTAGTCTAGTAAACATAATATCATCTGTTGTTATTAGAAATTTAGAATTAAATATCTGTTGTCCAAGTTTTCAGATACTTTGAATATAAACTGTCCTTCAGGTTATATGTAAGATAATAGTAACCCATCATTAGTTTATGTTTATTGGAGTTTGCCAAAGGGGAAAGGTTAATAAAGAGCCAAGTGATTCTTTAGAAGTTATAGCATGTCAGTCTATAGCTCCCATAGATTGGTGAGGGCATCTTTTTTCTTTGGTACGGACCTATTTATCATCAATAATAGTTCCTTACACACTCTGTAATTAAAAAAATATGCCCACAATTTTTATTTCTAATGGAAACGGTTCCTTACTTTTCTATCTATAGTTTCTATTTACTGCTAGCAGCTCCCAAGAGCTTTGTCTAAAATCAGATGTACAGAAACTACCGTGATGTATAATTTCTATTTACCGTGAGGTTAACGAAATTTCTTTTACCTCAAAAAATAATATTTTTCTACTAGGTGAGGTTGGTTACATGGATTAAATGAAACTACCGTGTTTTGTCAAAAACTTTTTAGAAAACAAAATAAGCTATAATCCAAACATAGACACTTTGCAGATAATGCAAGCATTTTCAGAGGGGGGAAAATCCTAGGTTTGCAGTTAATAAAAGGTTAAACTTTTCCAGTAATAACATGCATCTAACCGGATGGTATTTAGTCGAAAGAATTTACCTGCTCTGCAACCATTGTACTAAGTTGTGCGTCATTGGCCTGAAAACAAAGCAAAAGAAAATCACTCTTGTAGATCTGGTATAAACAAGTGAGAAGGGTGATATACAGTGAATGGAACTGGTATTATGATTAATAATACTCTGAGAATAATTTTATGCAGAGTTGGTTACAAGAACAGGGAGAAAAATGCGGTGCAGATATAATTGCCAGAATTATATGTCAATTATAAACTAAGAAAAGTTTATGATACAGTTAGCAAAAAATTGTTGATTTCGTTTAAAAAATTGGTTTATTAAAAACATGACAACATTGACAATCTGATACTTTGATAGTGTTGAGTTTTTAATGAGGTAAGTATTCCAACATCCTTTCAATTTTGATCATCTTAAATCCTACATAAAACCCTCTATTTCTATAACCAACACAACCCATTCTATGTTATAAATATATTACACTTAAATCCACAGTTGCTATTTTTCTGTTAAATAGAATAAAATACTATCTTTGGGTTTGCTATGCAAAACACATTTTACTACTTAAACCTACACAAACCCCCTCGTATTTGTAAATGCATTATAATTTCCCAGTTACAGTAAAATTTTGAAATCATTAAATATTTTATCAGTAAAAATATTTAAGATATATTAGAATAACACAAAATAAACAGCAAAACTAATAATTTATATCATTCAATACTCAAAATCCTAATAATTTAATTTTAATTCATGTGACAGTTTTATTAAGTTTTTTTATCGTGGTGATTTTAAAATAATTCTCACTTTGAAGATACAAAACTATAACTAATTGTATTATTTATTACTATGTTGCTCTAATGTTACTATTATACTATAAGGAAATCTAAGAAGATTTTTTTAATTATCTACTTAATTTTAGGATAGTTATTAATTCCATTTACATTCCTTAGTCTATATTATGTAGCTTGATTTTCTATACAATTCATGTGAAATATATTGTTTTTCCTCGTCCCTTTTTCAACGTGGTACTAAAGCTCCAGATCTGGGAGATTCTGCTTTCGCTTCACTAACCCTAGTTGCCTTCATTGTGGAAATATCCTAACTGCCTTCGTTACACTGACTTTACCTGCCATAATTGTAGCTTTTTTGCAGCTTAAATGTGCCCTTATAAGTGCACCACAGCTTTAAAGTTCTAAAGATGGTACACGAAACATGTAGTGTTCCAATTCTTAATAAAGCTGCAATCGATTTTTGTTCAGTATGCTGCTTAGGCAAGGCATGCAACCTGTCCTCTTATTCATCTACCATTGTTACGAGTCTCCTTTTAAATTATTTTCAGTGATCTGTGGTGTCCTACACCCTCTGTTTTACCATGTGGCTATTCCTACCTATTTTTTTATTATATTTTATATATTACTTATTTAGATGTCTATTCTCGCTATTCATGGCTGTATCTCTTTAAGTCTAAATCTGAAGCACTTAGACCATTCAAGAATAGGATTTTTAAAGCTTCAGCTAAATCACAATAAAAAACTAAACCAAATCACTTCAAACAAATAGGATAGGTGAGCGAACATATTTGACTGACTTTCTGAGTGATTTAGGTATCAACCATAGACTAATCATAGGTTGTTTCCATAAATTATTTCAAACACTTAAACAAGCACTTAAGTTAAGCTCAAATAAACTCTTTCTAATACCCCCATGGTCTTCATATAAGGCTAGATTTAGTGCAGAATCCTCTCACTGTTCAGTGTTATTGTGATAATATTGAGTTTCCAAACATGGATAAAAAAACTGCCCCAACATCAACAGCGCCAATCCTTACAATCTATTTCTCTCCCTTTCCTTTTCACTCCATTCAAAAGAATCAGACCCAAAGACCCAAAAAAAAATCTTAGAGGTGTTGCACCCAAACCCCATATTAAGAATAATAAAGAATGAAGAATAAAATCCATCCCCTCCTTAAAACTCTACTGTATAGAACTCCCAATTAAAAAATGCATAGTTAAGCCCCTGACTTCATCTCCTACCTGACCAATACAAAGTGATCTATCTTTTGATAATCAACAACAAAACCAGCTAACAAATATCTAGTCCAAAATCTGATTCAGCTAAAAGCAAACAAATATCTCTATAGCTATGAAGCACCGACACAGAAACAAATACCTAACAAGACACTAATGTGTAGACATCAATTATAATTTAAAATAGTTAAAAGTAATTAACTAATTATAATCATATATGTCGGTGTCGTATCAGTTTCAAACACGCCTTCATTATGAAGTGTCACTACTACATGGCTCAGTAGTCACATCACATCCTTAAAAGTTAATATCACACCTGTAACAACCAAACCAAGGTGAGTTCTACAGTGGACCACCTTTATAAGTGGTCTACCATGGACCAATACTTAAAAATCATCGGAAATTCTAACGAAGGTGGACGATACTCTTCAGAAGTAATAGTTCATGACTCTTCTCATCTTTAAGGATAAGACGGTGACCTAATTAGTATCAACTCAATACGAGATACATTTTCTTTTTCTTTTAGTTTTATCGAATTAGTATCAGTTAAGTCACAATCTCAATAATGAAAACGAATATCATTATCGTCTGCTGCTAAGAGACAGATATATGGTTGTTGAGTTTTAAACATTTTGAGGTAATGGTCTATGAGAATTTCCCCCAAACCATAGCCTAACGAACCAACAAAACGAGGGGTTTCATGCAGCTTAACCAGAAGCTCGAAAACCTCACAACACTAAACCACAAATTCAATCACGCACAGAAAATAGCAATCATAATTAATTTTAAAAAAAATACAAAGAAATTGAATCCATTGTAGATCTGATACCTGTTGGCGTGAAATGTAATCGGCTTTAATCGACGAGATTGACAGAAGAAGCTCAGGAAGAGGTAACAATTTCGCGACTTCACGAACAGCTGCTTCCTTCGCTTCCACACCGAGATCCTCCGCCATCATCATTTCTTCACGGAAACAAGAAAAACACACAGATTAACAGTTCTTGAAGGATGCTCAGAAGAATTTTGAGTTCGTAAGCAGAAATTCTTCTCCGAAACTCTGAAATGAGGGAGAAATTGAGCAGGATTTTGTGATAATTGGAAGCGAGATTGGAGCGTTGGTGTGGTGGTGATTTGAGATTTGGAGATTAAAATGAAAATAGGAGAGAGAGAGAGAGAGAGAGAGAGAGAGAGAGAGAGACGGTTATAGAACGGAACTGCCAACGTCAACTAGAAATTGGTCAGAAATTGGCAGTGGCGACTGGCGAGGATAGATCATATCATAGACGAGGAGTTCAGGCACCGAGCGGGTATGAACATTATGCAAATCTTTTAATAATCAAAATAGTGTTTGAAATATAAATATAATTCATTCTCAAAATAGTATATAAGGTTGTTGATTGACGTTTTGATAAAATGATTATTTACTCTAATATAATTTTTTTGACATCGTGGTTATCAAAATGAGTTTGATTTTCATGTATTAATAATAAAATAAAATATTTTATAATGAATTATAATTAATAATTAATAATATAAATGATTTTATAAATATTTAAAAAAAATTAAACATTAATAATAGTTGTGATCATTGATATTATAAAAAAAAAAATTACGTGTATATAAATTAAATTAAACTATATATATTTATTTATTAATTGATTGACTAATCTCTCTTACTTTATTTTGTATTTAATATTGTTTTTTTAGAAATATATATATATATATATATATATATATATTATTTCATATGAGTTTCATATTTATTATTATGTAATCATTAAATATTAATCTAATTTTTTAAATAAAATAATCAATCTATTAATTAATATAATTAAATAAACCACCAAATAAATCTAAGATAAAATGGGATTTATAATTTACGAAATAACAAATGCTTTTTATTTTATAATATGTTCAATAATATGAAATTTAATTAATTTGTTTATAATTTGAAAAATTATAAGAAATAATTTATCTAATTTCTAAACATTTGAAAATATGATCTTATTTAACTAGATTTTTTATACGCCAACTATAATTTTAGATCGTTTAATATATATTTTTCCCCCCAATTATGTCCATTAATTCTCAATTCTAAAAACAGCGAAATCTATGAGCAGATTGATTTCTCTAATTCGCAAATCTAAAAATAAGGTTGGTGTAGTAACTACTTTTTTATGAATGAAATATTTAATTATTTTCCCATATAATCTCTTTGGATATATGAGAATCTTCCAGCTCCGTCATGGTATCTGTTTAATGTTATCTGTTTAATGTTTTGTGTTTATGGATAGTGTGACTTTTGTGTTTATGAGAATCTTCCAACTCCACCGTGGTTGGTTTATGTTTAATGTTTTGTCAATTAGTATAATTTGCACATTATTACATAGTTACATTATTTATTTATATTTCTATAAAAAAATTATTGAAAACTACTAATAGAATTTAAATTTAAATATTTGTTGGTCATAATCATTTTTATTTTAGTTTTCGTAAGTTTTTTTATTTAGTTCACGTCCATGCAAATATAGTTTCATTTTAAAATAGTCATTTCATCCAACTTCCGTTACAAAAACACTGTTAAATATAATATAATTAAAACATAACTTTTTTGATCTAAAATTAAATCCCCAATTTTTAATCTAAAATTAACATCACATGTTTCATTAATCTTTTTTTATCTTTTTTCAATTCCGACTAACATTCTCAATTTGATTTCCAATAATTCTGGTTCCACCAAGAATCTGGTCAACGTATTGAAAAATCAGGTCAATCTAAATATCTCCAAAGCGGGTTTCACCTTGAAAAGATTATAATAGAAGATAAAAAACTAAAAAAATATTGAATCAACAATTTAAAAAGAAATCCATCGATATTATCTTAATATCTTTGCTATCTTTGATAATATAATACAGATTGTTATCTTGCAATTAATCTATCATTGTTGATGTTCTAAACTTGAACCAACAATTTCAAAAGAACCATTTTGAAGTTGTTAATTTTAGGTTTTTTTAGAGAAGAAAAACCAAATATTTTGAGTTAATTTTAGGTTTAAAAATATTATAATTTGATTATATTGGTGGTTTATTTTTAGGTTAAAAAAATTATATTTTAGTTATATTTAGGTTTAACGGTGTTATAATTTTTACAATGGAAGTTGGATAAAAGTACTATTTTAAAATGAAATTATATTTGCAAGGATGTGAACCAAACAAAAAATTTACAATGACCAAAATAAAAAAAGATTCTAATTGTAAGGGCCAAAGACATATTTAAACCTAGAATTTGCAACATATTTTGAAGATGTCTTAGGAGATATATGGAATTTCATTGATAACTTTGACAACTCACACAATGCAACATTCAACAAAGACTTTAGAAATCTACTATATTAACACACGGTTTGAGAAGTCTCAGACGATTTTATAAATGGCATAGTCATCAACAATTATATTTCAACTATGTAGAAAAAAATACGTTTTACTTAATAATTGAAACTATAGTTATGAACTACGATCTTATTCCATCATATCATAGTCGGAGCATAAAAAAATGCCACACAATCTACTTTGAGGCGACTCTTTCAAATTTTCAAATGGCTACAAATTTTGAATTGGTTAGGTATTGTGTAACTATATTATAATTATAAATAATACGACATTACATTAATAAATTTTAATTATTTGTTATTTGCGTACATACAAACACTGCATAGCGATTTTGCACGGTATGTTACACAAAACAATTTTGACAACCTTGTTCTATCGTGACACAATAGTGAAAAAAATATTTGTTCAGTCATCACCGGAGACTGGCCAGCAAGATGCACCAAAATTGGATTGAGTTGACAACAATTTTGTTATCAGAATCGGTTCAATTTTAGAGTTTTAAATTTGCCAAAAAATATACAAGTCAAATGTGTCATGTCTTTAAAGTTGAACTTTAGATATTTTGGATCTTATATTTCAAATTTTTTCTCTTATTTAATTTATTTGTATCAATTATCATGAATTTGAATTTGTGTTTTCTCGTATAAAATCAAATTTATCATTATTTTTAATTGTGCGCTCTCTCCTTCTAATTATTAAAATTTTGGTTCAGTATATTTTATTTTCAAATATTAAAAATATTTTTTCTTAAAACAAATTTTAAAAGGTTAATATTGTGAAAAAAAATCTAATAGTTACAACACTGTTATTAAAGCCATAAAGTATTTGAAACACCAACAATAGACCTAACAAGTACTTGAAATACTAACAAAAAACCAACTTAACAATTAAAAAATAAAATAAGACTTCACATGTACTTGAAAGATCAACAAATCAATTTAATAATTAAAATTTTATATATAACTTAACAAGTATTTGGAAGACGGACATAAAACTGACTTAATGCTTAAAAGATTAAATAAGATTTAACAAAAATATAGAAAACAATTTAACAGTTAAAAGGTAAAATAGTACTTAATAAGTTATTATCAGACCAACGAAAAACCAATTTAATACATCAATTTCTTTTATCTAAATTTACTTATATTTCAAATTAGAGTGAACACTTCAAAGACTAACAAAATATGGACATAACACTTAATTTTATATTTTCATTAGATATTATAAATTAATTCATATTTATTCAACAAAATGAGAGAATTATTTTTAATTTGGTAGTTTGTTACATATTTTTAATTTGGGAGAGTTATTTGTAATTTGGTAGTTTACATTTTCTTTTAAATCACAACAAAATTCAAAATTTTGATACATACATATAGTATATACATAAAAAAAAAAATTATGATAGTAAAAAGCAGATGTCTTTTTTTTTTTCTTCCAAACATTGGTATAAAAAGTCACATACAAGTTTCTCTTCTCTCGTCTCAACCGTTGATTTATTTTATTATTAAATCGATAGTTATAACCTCCACTTGACCATGATGAGAAAATCTTTTTCTTCTCTATACTAAATGTCACACTTCTAAAATTTCTTCTCTGTACTAAATGTCACACTTCATTTTAGAATCAAACAAATTGCTCAATATGTGAGTTAGTCTCATCAATGATAGTATAAAGTTGATGAATGTCTTATATTACCCAACAAATTATAAAATGAGAGAACGTTTTATTATTTCGTATATTTTAGGTCCCATTTTGCCTAATTATTACAAATTCAAATTTCAAATTGATAATTTACTCTAAATATATTTGATATCTAAATATATTTATTATGTAACCATTAAATATATTTATTATTAATTTATAATTAATGCCAGTTAATAAAAATAAATAATCTTAACATAGTGATATATCAAATCATTTTAAAATTATTTAAATTTTATAAATAATTAAAAAATAGTACTACATGATAAAATTTTCAATTTAACACCAAATATTTTAAAGTATGTATCTTATAAGAAATACATGATTTGATTTTTCTAAAGTGAGCAACTCATTTTAGAGAATAAAGTGAATAATGTTAATTGGATCATTAAATGAATAGTTATTATTATGTTGTAATATGAACAATTGATTCATTCATTTTACTAATTTCTCAATTAAAATGAACCAAATCTAGAAATATTACATAAATTAAGCAATATTGTATCATTCAAATGTACACCAATATAATTGATTTATTTTTATATATATCATAAGATTATTTTATATATTGTATTGTCATACTCAACCATCTTACAATAGATGTTACTTTAATGAAAAATAAAGTTATTTTAGTTTTAAATGTAAAATTAATTCCTGAGTTTAATGTTCATCACAATTATTCATATTTAAAGATAATTATGTAAAAATGAATCATCTCAAATGATCTAACGGTTGTGATTAACTGACGATATAAAAATTATTTACTTTATCGATGTATATCAATTAAATTCTTAATTATTATCTTTTAAATTGTATTCTATAATTAATATTATGCACATTATTTCTAAAACATTACATTTCATTTTACATTTATTACATTAGAAAACACATTAATTGTTAATTTAGATAAGAGGTTGCTTCTAAGTTACACTCTCCCTGTCTTTTTACCAAGGTGTAAATTTTTAGCAACTTGCCCCTTTTCATTTGAACACATAAATCACTTTTTATTATTGAAATAAGTAAAATTATAGAGGGTCATTTAACTTAATTTCAGGGTAAAACTTCAGTTTAATTTAATATGTTTCATTTCTTCTCGATTTGGTCATTTATTTAATTTTAAGTAGCAATTTGATCCTTTATATATTAAAATGTCAACAATATTATCTTTTATTTACATGAACTTAGAAAATTCATGAAAATCTTCAAACAAAATCCATAAATTCAATAAAATTTTAAGAAAATTCATGTATTCATCAAATGCATAACTCAAATATTCAAATAAACTCATATTTTCATCTCCAACAACATCAAATAAAGAATGAAAATATAAGTTTATTTAAAAATTTGAGTTATGAATTTGATTTTATATTGAAGATAATAGTTAATTTTAAGGGTTTTATTTGAAAATTTTGATGAATTTTTAATTTTTTTTTGTAAAAAATGATAACATTGTTGATGTGGGTTTGAGTGTTTCCACGTGATATTGAAGATCTAACCAAATGATTTCTTGAGATAAAGTGGTAAAATAAAAGGGAAAAATAAATAAATAAACATGGGTTAGATGAAGAAGACGAAAAAGGCGCTACAATCAATAATGATTGATAAATCAATGTGGAATCACCACAATGGTAAAAAATCCATTGATAAGATTCAAACAAGTTTTAATCCAATAACTCAAAGAGGAGACACATCTCACTCACAATTCTCATTAGAGAAATTCTAATTCATTTCAAAGTTATCTCAAATGAAACATTTACAAGATATTTAAAAAAAGATTTACCTTATAACTAAAATGGGCAAAAAACTAATTCTCTATACCTATATTGGGCTTATACCATTTAACTAAAATTATTATAATTCAAATTAAACATAAATAAAACTAAAAACAATTATAAAATCTTGACTTGAGATATTCTTTATTTTTCTTCCGAATTAGCTCATTTTAAGTCTTCAACAATTATTGGCATTTTAAAATATAAATAACTAAATTAAAAAAAAATGAATTAAAATTTTATTTGAAATTAAATTAAGGTATCGCGAGAGTAGTTATACCTAAATTCTAATAGGAGATATATCAATAAATCATTAATGGATATTGATAGGCATTTCGTACCGAGTTAGTGGCCATTTTTCTCTTTTTTTTCTTCCAAATCCTTCTATGCTCTGTAGCTGAAGGTTTATAGGTATTCTAACCCCGGTGCCAATTCCCCATTTTAATTATTTTTAATTTATTTATCTGAGACAAAACATAATTTTTTTTTTAAACGTGGATACATAATGTGAAGAAAAAATTGCCATTAAGTCGTGCTAAGAAATAAAATTGCGTTAAAGAAATTAAGCACATAAGTTATTATGTCAGTGAAAATACCAAAATTTAAAACTATGTTAACTATATGTATGTGAGTGAAAAATGTAAAAAGTAGAAATCTATTAAGTCATTGTGAATAATAATTTTATTGGTTGATTTTATTAGCATTATGAAAGTATAATGTTAGTTTCGTATGAATCTCTTCAACAAAGTTTTGTTACTTTGTGCCCATTATTTTCGTTATGATTCACTACTTTGTTTCTATCTATCTCACGGGTTCTATGGTTTGATCGGTCAAAAAGAAAAATTGAATTAGTGGTCGTACTTGTAGTTGTAGTTCTCATGTGTAAATTATATTTCAACGAGTAAAGTATAATTTTATACTAATTATAAAAAGAGAAAAATATATGAGATTTTTACCCCGTGAGAAGATCTATTCTCGTTTAATGGTGTTTCTTCACATGGCTTTAAGCATTTGTTCTCTAATCTCATTGGTTGGTCAAAGTTTCAATTTGAGTGCATTAGTAATTGCAACAAACTTTTTTTATTCTTGGATTTATTCATTTGCAGGAAGCAACATAACGCAAGTTTTATAGATATAGTCACCGAAAAAGAAATTCTCTTTACTCCTTTCTCTTTACTCTTCCATCTATTTTTTTCTTGCTTCTTTAATAAATGAAAGGTTCAAAGAAGAATAGGTAATGATGAATGTGCTACCTGTGACATGATTGGAAAATAAAATGCAAAAAAATTGTGAAATAAAGTCAAAATAGTTACAAGACTTCATCATCTAATGCAACAGATTTTCTTTTTGCTGCTCAACCACATGTTATGTATGCATCCTCTGTCAGAAGAAAAGGTCACCATTACGCAAATAATTGGCTATACAAAACATAATTAGGTTCTAGTTTCATGATTGACTTAGTTCTTGTTCGTTCGTAATCCTTGATTCCACACACAACAACATTGAAAGCTTCCTCAACTTGATGGCTATAATTGGAAATGCACCATTTCCTCTAACCTTTGAAAATTGATGTATCATATTAAATTCATAACCAGAAAATCAACCTTTGAAGTACCACTTTTGCTCATATTTCCTTCTAAATGAAGTATTATTTATTATCTCTTCATTGCTTCTCTTCTCTTATTCAAAAGGAGGGAAAATCCACCTCTCCATTGTCTACCTTCTGGACATTTCACTCTATTTCTATCTATCATACTTAACCAATGGAATGCCTCTTTTTCGTTCTATACATAATTATCTTACGAAGTTTGTACTTAACACCGTCTCTGAGTTAGCACTAGATAATGATCAAATTCCCAGTCTAATTGGATAGAGCATTTTAATGAGAGAATATATCTATTTAGGGGAATTAAAATGATCGGGAATTTTTAAAATTCTGGGATTTTAAAAGATATTTTTAATTGACTAATTATTTGGAATTTACAATTCCACCTCTAACTAGAGACTCTAGAATACTCCACTCATTCTCTCACTCTCTGTTCTCACTTGGCTACAGAGATTAAAACACCTAATTCCTCAACAACATTTCTTCATCCTCTTCCTTCTCCATTTGTTGTATTTTTTTAAAGATCAATAATAATTTTCTCTAGATCACTTTTAAATTTTAAAAATGAAGAGAATTCAAATGACTGATTTGATTTCCATGCAATTTGAAATTGCCTTTAATTTTCAACTCTTTCATCTAAACACACTTATAAGTAATATAACAACCAATCCATGGAGAATCACACTGCTTCAGTGAACTTAATACAAGAAATTGCAGTGGCAAATTGATTAACTAACAGGAGAAAAACCACTTTTACTAATCACAAACGCAATAGAATGACAGCCATGGCAGGTTTCACTCCGCTTCTGATTTTAAAAAACTCAGAATGTTGCTAATTTACAACGTTTTTATAGAACAGCTCAGAGGCTAAGTAATAATGCATTGAATTTTGAAACACAGGTAAAAAACATACACAAAATCTAAGATTCCGATTTGTGTTTATACTATATAGTCATATTGAATTCACATTGATGTTTCTCAGAAGTTGAATTATACGATGATAATATATAAAATTTAAAAACTATTATTAGGTAGAAAAAAGAAGTGTATATCAATTAAAGAAACAAGATCAATCATCAAAACTAACATCACAAAAAAAGTCATAACATGAATTTCAAATGTTCCAAAATTTGAAAATCACATCAAAGCAATTCATTTGCATACAAAAAAAAGTACTCTGACAGCACAACTATATCACTGATCATCTTCTTAAGCCACAAGAGTGCTGGCAGTTGTTGATTCACTGCAATAGTAAATAAACCAAACACATATTAGAAGTGTGTTGCAACATGGCAATTACATCATTGATAACAAGGATTTAGAACCCCGAGTAACTTAGAAAAACTGGCAAAAACTCTACAATATAGAGCAACACATAATAACGTAAGTGAGCACAATACAGTGCTTAATCTTCAAGGAATTTATAATCCAATAATTAAAATGAAGCCTGACAGCAAGCAACCTTAATAATAAACTCAAATAATTCAATCTAACATTATAATGCATTAGGGAAGAGCTTGTTTGAACTTATCTCATGGCAAACAAAAATATTAGTGTTTGAATATACCTACAATAATTACTTATGAGATGTCGTGAACTAATTTCAACTTATGTGCATGAGCTTCCAACAAAAATTAATCATGGATAAGCTTTTCCCAAAAATTAGTTTATTGAAAGGTTAATATAAATTATAGTAAACATGAAGAGACAAACATTTAAACATTGAAAATAAAGAATTAAGGGAAAAGAAAACAAAATTAATGCCAAAATATGGTCACTATAACAAGGAACACACAAACCAATCAACCATTATAAATCTAAAAAAATTGAGTCATTTGTAAAGATGATAAAGAATGAAAACTTACTATTTCCAAACAGGTGGAAGCTTCTTTGTCTTCTTATAGTAGCGCGCAAGACGGTGGATCCTGCTCTCAACCAAAATTAACCTGAACTTAGAATCCTTGTCCTTCCTATTCCTCTCCAAATGCTTCCTAATTGACACTGCCTTCTTGATCAGGTGATAAAGATCTTCGGGAATTTCAGGAGCAAGACCTATGAAAAGAGAGAAATTACTGAATAATTAAGTCCAAATTATAAAAACTAATAAATGCAAAGTTGTAACAACTAGCAACAATGTGAAAAGCATACCATGAGCCTTCAATATGCGCAAAATCTTGCTTCCGGTGATACTCTTGACCTGAGCAATTCCGTGAGAGTCACGAAGAATAACACCAATTTGAGATGGAGTTAGACCTTTCTTTGCAAACTTGCAGATGGTCTCCTCAACCTGTGCAATTCATGAACATCAGACAACAAAAACAACAAATGCGAAATTCACACCCAAGTGACCATAACATTAACATAATTAGCATAATAATAAATTAATAATATATAATCAGAACTAAAATCCAACTCACAATGTTTAAGGCAAGTATAATAAGAAGATTCACAACTTCACAACAATTTGTTCAAAATAGCTATTTGGTTCACAACTTAACTCCAATGTTTTTGCAACAAACCTTCCCAAACACACTTCTATGTAACATCAGAACATAAAACATAATGCAAAATATGAGGCCAGAATTGTTCTGCTACCTCTCCATAAGCATTTAAAGTAATGAAGAAATAAACATAGATTTGGAGCCTTTAAAGTGGGAATGAAAGGCAAAATTAATGAGATAGGGATGAAATTTGTATACTAGTGCATAACAAAAAAATTAAGCTATTAAAATCTAAAAACTCTTTCAAAGTGTATCGTATTATCACTATAAGAAGCTCTATAAAAAAAAATCATAGAAACCCCAAATTGCATAATAAAGTGAAACAAACATATATCACAAAAACTAATAGCAGTAAACCAAAAATATATATACGAATATTAAAATAAAAACATACAGCTTTTGAGATAAACGGTCACAATTTTCGAGCATTAAAGAAGAAACTTATACCAATTAAAAATAAAGAAATTAAATAAAAGATTAAAAGGGGTTCGTTTTCATACATCTTGAGTAGAGATCTTGAGCCAACTTGGAGGAGTCCTCTTATAAGGAAGAGCTGAACTTGAAATACCCTTACTGAAGAAAAAAACACATTCAACAAAAAATCAAACACAAAACAACGTTAATCAAAACATACAAGCAGAAGAAGTGGAAGAAGTAGGATTTCAGAAATCGTGAAAATGTTGAACTGACCCGCGACTGTGCATACGACCCATGATGAATGATTGAGTAGAAGAACGACTCCCCTCTTTGGCTGCACCGGCGACAACAAGACCAACAAGAAAGAAGATAAACCCTAATGCTGAATAAAAAGGTACGTAACACTGATAAATGTGGACCGGCCCAATATCAGTTATTGGGCTAGGCTCAGTATTAATATTCGATTAAGTGAGGCCCAGAATCATTTTTACTTTGGATTCATGAAAAAATTAAATAAAAAAAAATGTATTTTAAAATATTATTGCATTTAATTTATATATAGGGCAAGTTTTTTACACTGTCATATTAATATATACTTTTGTATTACAATCAGGTTAGTTATAACTTAAAACTTTTTACTGATAATTAAGGTTGTTGTAATATTTTTGTAGAACTTATTCGAATTTAAAAAATTGGACTCTTACTAAAAAATGTAATTTTAATAATTATAAATTATTTCAAAATATTATATTTTTATCGAATGTAATATCAAAAACTCAAACTACCTTATTAAAATTTATCAAAATAAATAAATTATAAATAATATCTAAATATAATTTCAAATTAATATTAACATCCCAATTATTTAAAAAGAGAGGGAAGGGGAAAGAAAAAATATGAAAAAAAATCAATATCGTTTTATTTATTAGTAAAAAAATAATTGGAGTTATGTGCAATAGTCAACTTTTATTATAATATTACATCAATTAATAAGAGTTTAAAGTATGAGTTATAGACCAAAAAAATATGAGTTTAATGATCTATATACATTGTTAATGATCTATATTCAGGTTTTTTTCTTCTTCCCAATAACTCATTTTTTTAAAAAAATTACCAATTTACTCCCTTTTCAAAATTATATATCAATATAACCCTTTTTATCCTCCCTTATAATTTGCCTTTGCAAATGCCGACTTTCTTAAGGAAGACTGTGTTTACAATGACGACTTTCTTAAGCATTTTTTCAAAAAAAAAAAAAAATTCAATTTTTTTTCAAATTAAATTATATATATATATATATATATATATATAATTCATAAAAATACATAAACACAAATTTTAAATTACATAGATTGACTAGAGTTGCATATAACATTTGGACAATGTTTTTTAGTATGACTAGTTAAATCTTTAGATTGATTTTATTCATATTTTGTTGTAGATAAATCTTGATCAAATCTTCTTGTAAATAATTCATATCTTCTTGTCACAAATCTTGATAAAATCTTATTCGAAAACATTTGACCATATCTTATTTTCTACTTGGTTAAAGATTTTCTTTAGTTATAAATCTGAATAAAATCTTACTTTAGATTTTCTTCAAAAACAAGAATCTTCTTTCATATTCTATGAAGTCAAATATATTGTTTTTATAAAGTACTTTTGTTAACATCAAAACTAAGTATAAAACCAAATTGGTTCCAACTAGTTTGTTGTATCTCCCACTACAGTACATTGAGTAAAAGTTCTTCGTATTCTTCGTTATCTTTGAGGAACTCCATTTCAATGTCTTCTCTTTTGATCGTTGTCCTCATTGGAGTTACATGCTTATTTTGATGCTGATTGGACTTGTGACACCACAAATCGTAAGTCCACCACAAGGTTTTGTAATTTTTTGGAGACTTTCTTATTTCTTGGAAGAGTAAGAAGCAATACATTATCTCTCACTCTTTTACAAAAGCTGACTATCGTGCTGTGACATCCACTATTGCTAAAATAATTTTGTTGCATAGCCTTTGTTTGATATGAGTATCTCTCTTTCTAAGCCAATTCCGATGCACTATGATAACAAGAGTGCTATTCAATTTTTTTATAACCCAATCTTTCATGAACGCACCAAATACATTGAAATTGATTGTCATCTTACTCAACATCATTTTCAACATGGAACCATTACTCTACCATTTGGGTCTTCTTCGTTACATATTGCTGATTTGTTTACAAAAATGCATTTCATTAAACGTTTTCATTATTTAGTTGACAAACTCTTGATGCTCCATGTTAATGCATCACGAGTTTGAGAGGAGATGTTAGATAATATTATTTAGTAGTAAAAGTATTTTAGACATTTCTATTGTCTTGTATATATACTCATCGTAACTCTATTAACTTAAACTTTTGTTTATTCTATGTTATGAAACTCTATGTTTGTCATTGTTAACACTTGACACAAAAATTAATTTCAACGTGTTCGAGAATAATGTGAAACGTAAATGGACTAGAAAGAGAGAGATACATATAGTTGATTTAGTAGATGAGTATTATCTCGTTTTCTTCAAAGATGAGGAGGATAATGCTCATGCTCTATTTGAAGGACCATGAGTTGTTGCATATCATTACCTCATTGTGCAACGCTATTCACCCACATTATTGCAGTAAGTAGAAGTTTACAAGAAAATGGCAATTTGGATTCGTGTTCCTTGGTTGCCAATGGAATTATATAATGCTGATTTTCTGAATCATATAGGGAATGCTTTCGGATCTATGCTCAAAATTGATAGATTAACGTCCCTACATTCCAGAGAAAAATTCACCGGAATCTATGTGGAAATCAATCTCGGAAAGCCTTTTGTTCCGTTCATTATGATTTATGTTTACAAATTTAACTTGGAATACAAAGGACATCATGCAATATGTTTCAACTATGAAAAATACTATCACAAGTCAAATGAATGCTCTAAAAAAATCGAGAGGTCGGCAACCACAGCAACACCAAAAGAAGCGGTGGTGGTTGTAACACTAGAAGAAACGACGTTGTTGAGTGCCAAAACGAAAAAGGAAACAACACAATAATATAAAGGAGGCGATTCTTACGCATGAAAACTTTCAACATAATAAAGTTTAGCTAGAGTTTGGTCATTCGATGATTGCTAAAAAGAAAGAAAAAATGTAAATGGAATGGAAAGAGAATTAATGCTCCAAAATATTCTACTAAGTTGACTAGTCGACGAAAAATCAAGATAAGGACAAAAAACTGGTTGTGATTAAGGCTGGACATTGTGTCAGTTCGGGCCCAAAAGCAACAACTGGCCCAAACCGCGGGTGAGAAATACATGTCCAATATAGTCCGTTTATTATTACGGTTTGAATGAGTTACGGGTTCATGGATTATCGGGTAAAATGTCTAGATTGATTCAGTTTGGACGAATTAGTTGGCTATAAAATATATTTGGTCCAACTGCATTTTTTATTTTATTTTTATGTGATGATCAATTTTGACCCTGTTTTTTTAAAAACCTATTTTGGGGGCAATTATTAAAGCCATTTTATAAACTTTGAATTTGGGGTTCATTTGTACATATTTGATATTTTTCTTTTGAAAAATCATTTGGGATATTTGTCCAATTTAGTCATTATATATGAGTTAATCACAACTACAAACTTAAATTTTGATGTTACATAATAATATCAAATTAAGCTTACACAACTGACTAATAACTTAAAAATATCAATGCAATGACATACAAGTTCTATTAAAAATACTCAACAATATGAATGTATGTTGAGACACAATATCAAGTTATAAAAATCACACACTAACTTATTGTTTAAGTTTTAATTTGAATCATATCATGAAAGATCATTGATTGTTTCTAATGACTCTATGACAATTGATGATATTACAAATCAACATAAATTTTAGAGATGAAATTATAATTATCATTAGCTTGTGATCTTTGCTGCACATCTTGAGAAATCAATAACAAATACAAGTCAATTTAAATTATTACTAATAATGAGGATATAAATAACACTGAACACACTAAACATAGTCATCTTACTTTTCTCCTCCATGCTTAATGAATGATTGTATAACTTGCTACCACAATTGTTGAAATGACTTTGAATTGGACCTGTTATAAACAAAAATCAGATTTTAGTAAAACACAAATGATGGGATAAATTAGGAAAAATAGAACAAAGAAAAGTAATAACATTGACACTCCATCAAACAAAACAAAAAAGTTCATTATTTTTACCACATAAAGCAGAAATCGGTCATAACAATGATACCTCAAGCATCAAAACAATGAAGATTAATTTGAATTGAAAACACCTAACACAAAATTAACACCACAAACCAATTATATTTAGCTTGATTGAATAATTACTAAATAACAAGTATTTACTAAATGTACCTAATCATCATAAAATTTAATTTTAAACAACATATAATTTAAAATAGCAATAAATAATTATGTGCATACTTGCAATGTATTTGATCAGGTCTACAAGGTGCTCTTCTTTTGGTCATAATAATGAGTTTAAAATTTGAAGGCAGAATATGTATGTCTCTTGCTCTCTACATGCCAACCAAATGATTAATAAAATGACTCAAATATCTAACAAAAACACTAAAACAACACCGACATTAGAATTTGACACTAAATTGAAATATATTTGGATTTACCAGCATAGACAAAGTTAAAACCATTAAACTACAACAACAACATAGACAAAGACTAAAACAACATCATCATTAATAAACTGAAAGACAAAAATAAGGCATTTTATGAGTATCAAATAAACATAAAGAATACATAGTAAATAAAGAATAAATTAAAAGTAAAAATCCATACATTTCGCAAAATATGGCGTCAACACTGTCAATATGTCATAGAGTCAAATGCAGTGAGTCAAAAGTGTGATCCCAAAAAATTCAAAAAAGTCAGACCTGAAATTGTTGGAACTAATTAATTAGCACAAAAACAAAAATTGAATTCTCATTTCAAAAACTTCAAATTAGAAACAAGTAAAGAGTTGAGAATGACATACGTCGATTTTAATGATTGTTGTGCTTGTGGCTGTGACGATGAGCCACCTGAAACTGCATTTCCTAGTGACATACCTTGGAACTCTATAAGATAAAAACATCACAGTTTATTAGAAATATCCATTTTTATGAATTGAAGCTAATTAAATAAACATGAATAGTTTTACCTGTTATAATTTCTTCAGAAATTTCTACCTCTTCCATGAGATTCAAGTCTTTGAAATAGGTGAAGGAAGGATTCTACTAATTTTGAGTACAAATTTATGTCTCTATCATTTTTGGTTTTAGAGAGCTCCTGAAGGTTTCTATTACTCTACCCTCAGTGCTGAAAGCACTTTCAAACGCAACCGTAGACACTGGTATGGCTAGAATATCTTTAGCTATTAAGGATAAAACTAGGTACTGAGCTGAATTATGTTTCCACCAAGCTAGGATATCCAATATATCACTCATTTTCGCCCATTTACTAGCAAGATACCTCTTGAGCTCATTTGCTGGTCAATTGCATCTTTTTCATTTAAATGGACTTCAAATGCTTGTGCCCTTGCCATTTCAGAAAGATGGGCAACAACAACAAATGTTTCATCATTAGAAACATTTTCACCAGCATTTCGATTTGGTTGAGATGAATTGTTTTTTAGGTCATAAATCTTCTTATAACAATTGTACAAATTAGTTAAATTGACTTTTATAGAGGTGAGAAACTCTTTAATAAAGGTTTCTTCAGTTGCATACATATCCTTAAAAGACAATTCAACATATTTTAACATATACCGCAGATAAAAATTACCCCAAAATACAACAGCTGGTTTATTTTTTTCTACATTTCCCTATTACTTTTCATACTTTGCTATCATAACCTCATCCACATTAGCAAAAACAATATTTAAATTCAAAGAGGCAGAATCTAGCCCACAATAGAATGTAGACATTTGGTGAAAAATTGTATGAATACTCACATGTTATGAGGTAGAAAACACCTTGTTGCCTCATTAAATAACTTTGAAAACATTGCAAAAGGCCGAGCATTATCTCAATCAAAACTACTTGGGGGACCAATATCTCCAAAAAACTCCTTGTAACTAGAATCTTGTTCTTTAAGTTTTTCAAGCATTAAGAGAAACCAACTTTTTTCAAGAAATTCTTGCAAATTCTATACAGTCCCTAAACTTGGTAGCCCTATGAGGTGATGACTTAACAAACCTAACAACATTCCTAATGGCACAAATGGACAGGTGTTTCTCTTTCAAACCGTTAGTTATAACCAAATTTAAAATATATGCACAACACCTCATGTGGAAAAATTCACCAGCCCCATCAACCTATTCATATTTTTATCTTTTTTCTTTAAAAGTGTCACTGATACATCATTAGATGATGCATTATAATCGTTATTGATGACACATTTCGAATTCCCCATGAAGTGACAATGTTGATCACAAGAAAGTAGGGTTTCAATTGTGATACCCTTTTTAAAAATAATTTATGTATTAAAAACTTTAACTTAAGATTGATCTTGGTTTGATAAACGGAAGAACGTTCTTAGTTAGAATATAATAATAAAAACTTCACAAAGTGATTAGTGTTGTGCAAATGATAAATAAAAAGAGTTAAGGGAAGGAGAATTTACACAAATATATATCCTGGTTCACCCAAAAACGGGTTATGTCGGTCCTCACAGTTTGTGAGCTTTTTCGTGTTCAAACAAGAATGTTCTTGCTTTTCCCATCAATTTTCAAGATCAACCTTGATTAGTTACAACAATTTATCTTTCAACCTTGAAACATTTTTACACGGATTTACCCTTCAGCCCATAAGAGTAAATCCGTGTAAACACAAAAGGATCTTATGGGCTGAAGGGTAAATCCGTGTAAAAATGTTAAAACTTGATCAGTTACACCTTGTAAACACAAAAGGATCTTTCAACCTTGATTAGTTACACCTTGTAAACACAATAGGATCTTTCAACTATGCTCACACTATTACTAGTTTTGAGTATCAACATGATTTGAGAAGGATTTAATGAATCAACCTTTACTCAACACTTGTTTAAGTTTCAGTTTGTTGCTATCAAACTTGAGAAAAAATGATTTTTGAATGTAATGAAATAGAACTAGAGCCTTGCTTGATATTTGAGCTAATATTTCACAAGAATGATGATTTTAATGAATGATTTGTTTGCACTATGAGTTGATGATGTTTCTCTTGTCTTGAGGTTCCTTTTATAGGATTCTTGATGATATGGGCCAACTCATATAGCAGTTGGAAGACAGGCTGTAAAGTCTATGAGTAAATAGCCATGTGATGGAAATGAACGAAGAATGTTCTTGCTGATCTTTAGAACATTCTTCATTTATGATTTGTGTAGTTTCTTGTTTTTGTTCTATAATCTGTTTGTATACTAGTTATTTTGTAGCTATATCAGTGATGTGTTGCATCCTTTGTTTAAGTTGTATTTGCTTTCTCTAAGCCATCACTCTTTGAAGATTAACCTTGCATCTTTATATGTTATTCATTGTGCTTTGACATTGTGAGTTCTTGAATCTCTCACATAGTCCCTTAGAGTATTCAGTTCTGATTATTCTTGACAGTTTCTGGTTATTTTTGGCATGCACTTGAAATGTATCATTGCAGCCTAGTTAGGTTCTGATTTCTTGAAAAATTGTTATTTTTAGAAGTCTAGAACGTTCTTGGTTAGATGTTGTGAATACTAGATCATTCTTGAATATTTGTTTTTGCTCAATAGATCTGTTTGACTTTATTTTCTTCTACTTTGATCTTTGTTATAATGGAAACCTATCTTTGATTTAATCACTCAAGAACAGACATTAAATACTAATGAATGCTTAGAATCATAATTAGAAGATTAATTAACTTGATTTGTTTATTATTACAACATTTAATTTGGGATTTTGTCTCAACAATCTCTCACTTTTTGATGATGACAAAATATGTTAATTTATTTTTAATTGTGACTGTAAATAATTTTGAGAGATTGCTCCCCCTCAATTTATGCTTGAGGTGAAAAATATATCTTTTCATTACGCTATTAACGTGACATATTTAAATCTTATATAACATATGCAATCCTTATATACAATTTAAAAGTAGGTTCATGCCAAATATGTGATGCTTATAACACATATCACTGATAATTGAGTATATCAATTTTAATCCAGATGTACCATGTTTAAAACAAATATGTCAAGTTTTATAGCATGTACTCAAAATATAATAGATGAATAAATAGAAAATGCTGAAGTGAAGAGAGGGAATGTGTGACTTTATTAAATCATAAAACATAAATACACAATAAAGTAATCATTTACTGACACATGGCACAATGCTCATTCAGAGTGCAAAATGCTCTCTGCCTATAACATAAAAATTATAATCATGATCCCTTTTTTTTACACATATTACACAATATAATTATTCCACACAAACCTTCTAGGCAGTTAGAGAACTGCCATATAATTATTCCACAAACCCAAACCTACTAGGAAATTAGGTAACTGCCATATAATTATTTTAATGACCCACTAAATCTTCTCTTATAAACTTTCCTCACATGTGGTCTACTAACAGCCCTTGTAGTAGTTACTGCATCAGTAACTGCTCCCTTATCAATATCCCCCTACAAGAGGAGACTTGTCCTCAAGTCGTAGTTAGGAAGTTGACTTCTGATGTTTAACTCATCTTCCCATATTGCGTCGTTGGCTCTTTGACCCTTCCATTGGACAAGCACTTGTCGGATAATATATATGTCCTTAACAACAATTCTACTGGCCAAAACTAATTCTGGTTCTACGTTATTGGCATTGTCACTTGCCAATTCTTGAGGTAAATTGGCTTGCACATTATAATTCCCAACTGCTCTCTTCAATAATGACACATGAAACACCAAATGAATACGAGATGATTCAAGAAACTTAAGCTTATAAGCCACTGCTCCAACTTTCTCCAAAATTTGAAATGGTCCATAGTAATGTGGAGATAATTTTGGACAAATTCGAGCACCCAAGATAACCTGATCATGAGGTCGCAATTTCAG
The DNA here is from genome assembly GCF_000331145.2 of Cicer arietinum. Classification (NCBI taxonomy): domain Eukaryota; kingdom Viridiplantae; phylum Streptophyta; class Magnoliopsida; order Fabales; family Fabaceae; genus Cicer; species Cicer arietinum. The sequence continues at coordinate 41,146,500 of NC_021165.2, forward strand.
AAATACCCAGTCACCAATGGCAAACTTTGTATCCACCCTCTTCTTATTCGCATGAGTTTTCATTTTGTTTTGTGCTATATGCAATTGATACTTTAGTTGTTTGATGGCTTCATCCATATCCTGCAATTCTCTTTGTGTAACAACCCCTTTTTTTTTCTAAAAAACAAAAATCGAATTTCAGAAATAAAGGAAGAAATACTTTTGGATAAAATATTTAAGTCGTAACATAACGACAAAAGTCAACAAATATTTACAAGCAGCGGGAATAGTTTTTGAAACAAAAATCCAAAGTATTTAAACAGCAAAATACACCGGGGATATGAGATCTATCAGACATAGCTCATACCCCTGGGGTATTCTCGGCAGACACTTGTACAAAAGCACTGCCCCAAGAATTTTAACTCCCCCACGTCACATCAAAAAGTGGTACAAGGACCCATCAAAATAAAAGTCCACCTGACAGTATGAGGTATAGGTACAACCTTCCAAATTGAAATAAATACATCCACAAAAGAAAGACATCTAACCCCTATACAACCACCTAATCTGATTATGCTACAAAAAACTATACAACCTGGGTGATCTCCACGCTCCCCACAAAATCCTCCTAACATAGCTTTGGTCAGGTATGTCTAACTACCTTCCCATCTCCAGGGTACTAACTGGTAGGATGATCCTGGTTCTCATCTGAGGGCAAAGCCCAAATTTCCACAATAATTGTAAAGGTCACCAACCAAATTTAACAAATATCACTTAGCATTTAAATTTTAAATGCACAAAATAACCTTTCATCTTAACATACTCCTTGAAATGATTTTCATATGCCAAACATGCATAATCAAAGTTGAAAAATGAAGTTTTTAACAAAACTACACTGTCGTATTCGAATACAACATCCTTGTATTCGAATACAATGCTAATTCATAAGTTAGTAGCAAAATAAGGACAATTGTATCCGACTACAACATCCTTGTAATCGAATACAATGCTGTTTCATAAGTCAGTAGCAAAATCAGGACAACTGTATTCGACTACAACCTCTTTGTATTCGAATACAACTGCAGAAAAATGCAGAATTCAGTTTTGAAATGGTTTCGCAATCAATCCACACTTACAAACAAATCCAAACAATCACACTTACCAATTTTGGCACAATCACAACAACAACTAAGTATACATATACAATCATCACATTATATCAAACATGACTTGCGTGCCAAGCACCATGAAGTTTCCCAACCATAATTTTCAAAAGGGAGTTGAACAATAAAACTTTTTGGTCAATGGAAAATTTCTTCCTAGAAATATCTTATCATGAAAGTACTTAGTTTTCTCCTTATAGATGCGAGAGTTCTCGTAAGCTTCAAGTCTAAGCTCTTCAAGTTGTTGCAATTGAAGCTTTCTCTCCAAACCAGCTTTTTCCATCTCAAGGTTACAACTCTTAACCGCCCAATAAGCACGGTGCTTTATTTCTACTGGGAGGTGGCATGCCTTACCAAACACAACTCGTTAAGGGGACATTCTTATTGGTGTTTTGTAGGCTGTTCTATGAGCCCAAAAAGCTTCTTCAAGTCGGTGGCTCCAAACTTTCCTGTTTGGCTGCACCATCTTTTCTAAGATTTGTTTGATTTCCCTATTTGAGACTTCAGCTTTCCCATTAGTCTGGGAATGATAAGGTGTAGAAACTCTATGCACAACCTCATACTTCTGAAGTAAAGCATCCATGGTGCGGTTGCAAAAATGAGTGCCTTGATAACTTATGATGGCTCGGGGTATTCCAAACTAGCAAAAAATATTTGATCTGTTAAAACCTGCAACAACTTTAGAATCATTAGTCCTAGTGGGTATTGCTTCCACCCACTTTGAAACATAATCAAAAACTAGTAAAATATAGACATAACCAAAAGATACATGAAAATGGCCCATAAAGTCAATGCCCCACACATCAAATACTTCACAGAAAAGCATAGGTTGTTGAGGCATCTCACTCCTTCGAGTGATTGTTGTTCCTGCTATTTTGCACTGTTCACAAGTTTTGTAAGTCTCAAAAGCATCTTTAAACAAAGTGGGCCAAAAGAAACCCGAGTCTAAGACTTTTCTTGTTGTTCATTGAGGAGCAAAATGTCCTCCAGTTTGAGAGGCATGACAAAAATGAAGAATGGATTGAGCCTCATGGTGGGAAACACATCTCCTAATCACCTAGTCACTACAGAATTTCCACAGATATGGATCATCCCACACATAGTATTTGGAATCACTTTTAAGTTTGTGTATTTGTGTTTGGGATGCATCTGCAGGAAAGACTCCAGCAACTAGATAATTAACTAAATCAGCAAACCAAGGAGTTACCTCACGCAACTGTAGCAGTTGCTCATCAGGGATGTCATCATGAATGGAGATGGGGACCTCATCCATTTCTATTCTGCTTAAATGATTTGCCACCAAATTTTCAGCTCCACTCTTATCTTTAATCTCTAAATCAAATTCTTGGAGTAACAACATCCACCGAATCAATCTTGGTTTTGCTTCTGGTTTCTTCAACAAGAATTTCAAAGCTGCATGGTCAGTAAAAACAACTACCTTCGAACCTAACAAATATGATCTAAACTTATCAAGTGCAAAAACAATAGCTGAAAGTTCCTTTTCAGTGGTAGTATAATTAGCCTGTGCAGAATCTAAAGCCCTAGAAGCATAATAAATAACATCGGCAGCCTTACCAACCCTTTGTGCAGTGACTGCTCCCACGGCATAGTTAGATGCATCACACATAATTTCAAAAGGGAGAGTCCAATTGGGTGGCTGAATTATGGGAGTAGAGGTTAGTGCTGCCTTTAAGAAATCAAATGCCTTCTTGCATTTGTCATCGAAGGTGAAACTGACGTCTTTTTGTAACAAATTTGACAACGAAAGAGCTATCTTGCGGATGCAAGATGGGTAAGGCAAATTTGAAATCACATCAATCTTGGCAGAATCGACTTCTATCCCATTTTTAGAGATCACATGTCCTAAAACTATGCCTTGTTCAACCATAAAATGACATTTTTCATAATTCAGCACAAGGTTAGTTTCAATACATCTATGCAAAACTCTATCTAAATTGTTCAAGCATGCATCAAATGAGGAACCATACACAGTAAAATCATCCATGGAAACTTCAATACAATTTTCTATCAAGTCAGAGAAAATATTAATCATGCAGCGTTGAAAAGTGGCTAGAGCATTGCATAGGCCAAAGGGCATCCTCCTGTAGGCAAATGTGCTAAAAGGACAAGTGAATGTAGTCTTTTCTTGGTCCTCTGGTGCAATATGGATCTGAAAATAACCAGAAAAACCATCAAGAAAACAATAATGTGACATACCAGCCAAACGTTCAAGCATTTGATCAATGAATGGTAAAGGAAAATTATCTTTTCTAGTTGCTTGGTTTAGTCTCCTATAATCGATGCATACCTTCCAGCTGTTCTGCACTCGTGTGGGGATAAGTTCATTATTTTCATTTTTTACCATTGTGAGTCCAGTTTTCTTAGGGACTACCTGCACCGGGCTCACCCATTGACTATCAGAGATTAGGTATATAATGCCTGCTTGCAAGAGCTTGGTCACTTCTTTTTTTACAACATCCAAAATTAATGGGTTAAGTCGCCTTCGAGGCTGCCTAACTGATTTTACCCCGTCCTCCAGTAGTATCCTATGCATACACATGGAAGGGCTAATACCAGGAATATCAGTCAAGGTCCATTCGATTTTCTTCCTATGTTTCCTCAAAATCTGCAACAGCTCATCTTCCTGTTCATCGTCAAGTTTGGTTGAAATAATCACAAGTAACTTGCCACTTCCTTCTAAATATGCATATTTCAAATTTTCAGGAAGTGGTTTAAGCTTTATAGTCGGTGGTTGTTCAATGGAAGGTACAACACCGGTGGTCGAAGCTAAGTATGCAAAATCAATTATGTTAGTAGAAATATTGATATCAGTACAATGATCAACTTGCAAGGCAACTTCGATCTCAGCACACACATAGCACAATTGAGTATCTGCACAGAGTTCGCACGTATAAGTATCATCAAAACCAGAAAATGAAGGAAAATTAGTGGCAAACATATTGGGGTAAGTGTAATCAACCAAATCAGCAAGCAATTCAATTTGAAAAATAGAATGCTCTTCCACGGGGTGTTTCATAGCATCAAAGATATTAAATTTAACAATGCTATCACCAAATTCCATGGATAGAGTTCTAGTATGCACATTAATTTTTGTTCTAGCAGTTTTCAAGAATGGTCTGCCTAAGATGATAGGCGCCTTGTTGGACTTATTCTCTCCCTCCATGTTCAGAATGTAAAAATCTGTAGGAAATATCAATTCATTAACTCAAACAAGTACATCCTCCACAAGTCCAGCGGGACGAGTATTGCTCCTGTTCGCCAATCGAATGGTAACACATGTACTTTGTAAAGGTCCAAGAGCAAGAGAGATAAAAATAGATGTAGGCATAACATTAATGGAAGCTCCTAAATCTAACATAACATTTTCAAATTGACAATTGCCTATGGTACATGGAATTGAAAAAGTTCCTGGATCTTTGCATTTCTGAGGTATGGGCTAAATAAGGACTGAAAAGTTCCGCCCAATGTTTACTCTTTCATTACCTTTTAACCTTCTCTTGTGTATGCACAAATCTTTTATAAATTTTGCATATCTTGGAATCTGTTTAATTGCTTCAAGAAGGGGAATGTTCACTTCCACCTTCCTAAATGTATCTAGGATCTTGTTGTCCCTATCTGCCTCGTCCATTTTCTTAGTCTTCATTGCCCTTTGAGGAAAAGGAAGTGGTACATTTTGCTCAATAGCAACAGTTTCATATATCAAAGAATCCTCGGCAACCTTGTTATTTTTCACTATAGTTTCAGGTACCTTTGGTATTTCAATAGCTTTCCCATACCTCAATGTAATTGCACTAACATTGGGAGCATTTGGATTTACTACTGACTGTGCAGGCAGTTGGTTTGACCCCAGAGCATGTAATTGATTGATTGAAGTGGCTAGCTGACCAATCTTTGTTTCCAAATTTTGAATGGTGGAATCTGTTCTTTGTTGAAATTGGAGATTCTGGACAGCCATCTGTTTAACGAGGTCCTCTAATGAAGGTACATTGTTTTGTTGTGGAGGAATATTTTGCTACTGCTGCCTAGGTTTTTGTTGTGCAGATGAATTCCCCCATCTCAGGTTGGGATGGTTTCTCCAACCAGGATTGTACCTGTTAGATGATATATCATAGTTGGCTTGAGGATTGTATATATTTGTTGCATATGCTTGAGGAGCATCAGCAATTGGGAATGTAGGACATGAATCTGAAGGATGCTCTGGAGAAGTGCAAATACCACAGACAACTACTTGGGTTTTACCTATTGCCATATTTTTTACTAAAGATGTAAACTCATCAAGTTTTAATTCTAAATTCTTGTGGGAAGAAGCTTGAATTTCATTCACACCCTTTGTCAACACTGTTGAATTGTTTCTAGTTGTAAACTGCTGAGAATTAATGGACATGTTCTCAATCAAAGCCCTTGCCGCTTCTGGGGTCTTATCGACAAGTGCTCCCCCACTAGCAGCATCCAAACTGCTTCTATCCATAGGTAGCAAGCCTTCATAAAAATATTGGATGAGCAATTGTTCAGAAATCTGGTGATGAGGACAGCTTGACACTAATTTCTTGAATCTCTCCCAATACTCATGTAATGATTCCCTTATCACCCAAGATAAGGAGAACTCTCGCATCTATAAGGAGAAAACTAAGTACTTTCATGATAAGATATTTCTAGGAAGAAATTTTCCATTGACCAAAAAGTTTTATTGTTCAACTCCCTTTTGAAAATTATGGTTGGGAAACTTCGATCGAAGTGGATTGGCCCTTTTGTTGTTACTAACATTTTTTCCCATGGTGCAGTGGAAATAAAAAGTGAAAACACCGAAAAAATGTTCAAAGTAAATGGACAATGCCTCAAGCTATTCCATGAGAGCTTTATGCTTGAAGATTCTACCATTGAAGAACTCTCCTTGGAAAAGCCAACCTACACTGAAGTTTAAACATGGAGCTCCCTTTCCTTACTCTTATTTTATACTTGTTACTTTCATTGAGGACAATGTGTAATTTAAGTGTGGGGGTATTATTTAAGATT